>NC_081414.1:550469029-550771012 GCF_030272615.1 Cryptomeria japonica | reverse complement strand
TTTATACTTCCTTAATAAATTAATAAGGTTTGTCCTGACAAGACGGGGTAATTTCTTCCCGATGTATACTAACTTAGGGAATGATTTAGTCCCCAGGTTTACCTCCTCTAGTTCTTCCAATTTGGTGGTAGACTATTGATCTAAGTGACTGTCAATATAACTGAACATGCTTTCTAGCTCTACCAGCCCTTTAGGTATTTCATTGGTTTCCAACTGGACCAACTCATTTCCAAACACTATTTCTCTATTATCAACCACCTATGCCAGTGCATTGCAATCAATCTTCTGTCCATCATAATCATCAACACATTGAATAAACCTAAGAATGTCTTCATCATCAACAAAAACTTGCCAATTGTACACATTATCAGGAACAGTAGGCCTAGATTTGATTTCCATAGTGGAAATACTGGTTAATGTTGCATCATCATTCTTCAAGGCAACATTAGCTGGGAAATCTACCATAATGTTCTTTGATCGCTCTATCCAATTGATAGAAAATGCACTAAAATGCTCAATAACATCCCACACTGCATGTTTATATCTCTTTAACCTATCATTCTTGGATGCATATCTAGATCTTACCTGAGATACAACCAATTCTGAATCCCCTAACACTGTCAACATTTGGATTCCATGCTTCTGTGCAACCTCAAGCCCCAACAATAGACCTTCATACTCTGCAGTATTATTTGTGCACTGGAAGGCCAATAAGAATGAATACTTGAAGGTTATACTTGATGGGAATACAAAAAGAACCCCTGCTCCAGATCCTTCTTTGGAGCAAGCTCCATCAAAATACATCTGCAATAATCCATACTGTTGTGCTTCTAATTCGACCACAATGGGATCAGTATTCTTCAATTGGGGTAGAATTGGTTGAAGTCTAAAGTTATCAAGATCTACATCAATCATACAATTGAGCATATCAGGGTTTACATTTTCAATTACCCTAGGAGCACATGGCTCTCTGTATAATTTGACCTGATTTCCATTGCTTGGAATGGTAGCATAGGATAAGTCCAATTGAACATTCCCTCCTACTACTGTTGCCCACTGCCTAGAAAGTAACATACCATAATGGGGCTTGGTATCAGTAACAATAACATCCATTTTTTATGTTGCCTCAAGGAATGCTGCTATTTTTACCTCAACATCTTTCATTGTACCTATCACAAGTACTTCCCTGTTATCCATAGCATAGCATTTTCCCTATACAGTAGTTACTGATAGTCCTAATTCTTTCATAACACCATAGGGCATTACATTAGCAGCAGCTCCTGAATCTATCATGCAGTTTTTAATCCAACAATTGTTTACTAACAAAGTAACATAGAAATAATCTACCTATGAAGGCTCTTGGGTGATAGTGGTTCCAACATAGACCTCTGGGGTTTGGAACTCTTGATCCTTTCCAATTCTAGCTTAACTGGTCGGTAAGACTGTGTCACTATCAGATATACTAGAAAATAAAGACAAGGTTGCATCCCTATGTTCTTTAATCTTCAGTAATTCTACTATTGGGATAGTGACCTTCATTTGAGAAAGAGCTTGAGCCATGTCAAATGTAGAACTATTACTTGTTTCAGTACTAGCTCTAACTCTTTCTGTCTTGAGCTGACTTGCCTTTTTCACTATGGCAGCTCCTTGTATATCACCAGTTTTTTTATCACTTGCACTCTTGGGTACATCTTTAACTTGCTCCCCTTTTTCTTGACCAATCTTAGGAACAGTAGTAGCACTACTCACTGCCCCCTTTTGAGTGACCTCTTTTATGAACATGGAACCTGGTTCACCCTGATCAGTGTCTCTCTCAGTGCTCCTCAAGTTATAGTTCTGTTTTTCTTTGGCAATGGTAGCTTTAGTGAGATTTTTAACTTCTTCCTCACTAGGCCTTCTAAGATGAACCTCTTCATCTTCAATTGTTACCACATTCAATGTAGGATGCCAGTCTAAGGTTAGTTGTCCTTGAACAAACCTTTCATTATCTAGCACATCACTGTATTCACTTTGCACAGACTCCTCATCACTTTCTATGATGGTTTCAAACATACTGATGTCAGTCTCAACTTCTTATCTCATAGATTCTTCAAGAGCCTGAGCCACTACACGCTGATGAGGAGAATGTGGTCCATCACAAGCAATACACCATTGAGTATTTTCTATATTATGGACAGTTTTCCCTTTCAAGGGATCTGAAGTGTTCTGATTTTTGGTGATTTTGGGCTTTTCATTTTGGGGTTTGCCATCCTTCCAATTGGTATTATATGGCATGTCATGCAATCTAGGGGGTCTATCTTGCCAGTTATAATGAGGTTTGTCTTTTTTGTTTACCTTGGCAGTTAGATCCTTCATTGCAATAACCAATTTCTCTATCTTATCATCCTCCTTAGTAATTTTATTATGTTGTTGTTTTGTTTCCTACCATAATCTACCATCTGTTCTTCTTCCTAACTTCCCAGATGCTTTTCTATTGCTTTCTACATTTATGGAAATTCTAAAAGCATCTCTCAAGTTACATGGATTCTCATCTCTCAAGATATAGGCCATCTTAGAATCAAATGCATTGGAATAAGTTTTTAAACACATGTTATCATCTAATATCATCACTTGATACAATCTGTGCATGGCTTTTTGGAATCTGGCATTGAAGTCAGTGACCATTTCATTATCAGACTTTCTAATATTATTGAATTCATTAAGCATGAATCTCACATTAGTCTTGTCACCATACTGCTCTTGGAAACAATTTTTAAAATCCTCCCATGACCCTATGTTGTTTACTGAAAGACCTCTATACCAATCTCTTACATCATCAACCGGGGATTGGACAAACAGTTTCATAATAAAATCTTCATCCACTATCTCATAATCATTTATTAGGTCTCCAAAATATTTTAGATGTTCCTCAGCACTAATTGCATTGTTCCCAGCAAATTTATGGAGTCTGTATCTTAACTCAGTAGGAACATGATTGGGATATCCTAGGATCCCATCAAAGAACAATTGTCTATATTATTCTAAATTGATTGGTCTCCTTTGAAAAGGGGTAATAGCATTATTATTTCCCATGTTCATTCTAGTTTTTGGAATTGGAGGCTGAGATATTTGGGTGTGATGACTATTCACAGGGATTTGACTCACTGATGCTACATTAGCAAGCACTGCAGGTTGAATTTTAACTAGGGGAAGGGAAATTTGTTGAGGATCAGGCTTACTAAGGTTTTCTGATGGAAACGTGATAGGGGGAGCCTTTAAGTAACTAATTTTTCTTTTTACTTCCTATTTTGTTGCTTCCAATTCAGCTTTCTCTAGCTCCATTTGGAGATCCTCCTTTTCGTTTCTTATTCTTTCCATTTCTTTCTCATGTGCTGACAACCTATGAGAAATCTCCTCTATAGTTTTAGATTCAATTCCATCATCTACCCATTTCTGTTTTCCTTTATCCATATTTTTCCTAGGAAGCTGAGAATCACTATGCATTTCCTTACTTGGCTGGACTACTGACCTATATGCTGGCTTAGCCTTGGGGATCAGGATTTCTCTAATTACAGGGCCTTCCTCATCACTTTTTTCCTTCTCTTTTGCTATTACCTCAAGATCAGCTATCTGTCTAAGAAGCCTATCTCTCTCTATTAATTTAGCTTTGACTTCCTTCTCCCTATTTGCTTCCTTTTGGGCTCTTAGGGAAATTAGATGGTGAACTCTTTTATTCAGATCTTTAATTTCTTTGGACACTTTATCTTCATCAGGGAAATTTTCCTCCGAGTCTTATATATTTACTTGGTCTATTTCAATCAAACTAATGTTTCCATCTATTGTTCTAGGCACAAATTGTCTAATTGCATTTGAACTGGTCCTATCTCTTGCAAAGACACTAACATGGGATATATCTTGATTTAAAACATGTGCATTATCAATATTTCCAAACAATCCTGAATGGAAACCTAATATATCATGTTCTGAATCTCTAGAAGAGGAATTAGACTTTGCATAAATAGGTTGATCAGGCATCTTACCAGTATTATTGTTCTTTTGTACCCAAGTAGCATTAGATGGCTCATGTAGCACAGATCTCTTCTAACCTCTTTGTGACTGCTCTGGCAAACCTTCTTGCAAAGTTTCACGAGGATGCTTCTTCATGAATGACCTGGTGTTTTTTCATCCTTGCATTACGCTTGTTTTCTTTTGAAATGATTTATAATTCACAAGGATTGGTTCCAATATAGCAGAGTCGCCACTTTTGTTGTCTTCAAAATTTGATTCACTTCAACATCCTTGTAATAAGATGATTAAACTCTGTGCAGGAAATATGTTTAAAGGGAAGGAAACTCTTAGAACAACATATGACAAGGTTTGATTTAACCTTCTACACTTTGGACTTACTTAAAGTCCAGGCGAGTATACCTTTGTGAATTAAATCCACACTTTCAAAAGATAAATCCACAGCAAACCAGTCCAGAAAACCAGTGGATCTAACAATATGGATGCACATAGCTTCAGACTTTCCTAGGAGAATTTGTTACAATCATTTCTTTTCCAAAAGAAGTTACAAATCCTTTTACAAAAATAGTTACAAGTCCTTTTTGACCTCTGCAACTTCTTCAACTTGTTGTCCAGTTGCAACCTCTTCTAATTGTTCAGGAGTGCCCTCTAACTTCTCTACATCTTGGATGGTATATTTTGTTGTCCATTCATTGTACACATCATCAATTGGCCATGTGAAATTAATCACTTTTGTGTTAGCCTTGGTCAACCTTTTCCAGGAATTTCTCATCTTGTTGACTTCTGAATTGAGAAAACCATAATGAGATTTGATTTTCTCTATCTCCTGAATTGTCACAACAAAGAAGGAAGCATCATCTAGATCAATAATTCCTTTAATTCTAGCTTACAGTTTGGCCTCTAATTCCTTGAGCCACACTTGTTTGTCCTTTAGTTGATCTGGGCTAGCAAAAACTCCTGGGAGCAACTCAAAAACCTGATTACCATACTCCTTTTTCTACAAGTTAATTTTCCTATCAATGTTATCCACCCCTTCTACTAATTTTGGCTAACAGTTTGTCCTATAATTCCTTGAGCCACACTTGTTTATCCTTTAGTTGATCTGGGCTAGCAAAAACTCCTAGGAGCAACTCAAAAACCTGATCAGCATACTCCTTTTTCTACAAGTTAATTTTCCTATAAGCGTTATCCACCCCTTCTACTAATTTTACTAGGTCTTTGGTGGTGTCACAAGTGGATTTGATGATAGGATTGGCCCCTACTTCATCATAAGATGCACAAATAAGCTCCAATTCATGCTCTCTAGGCCTCCACTTGTCAAAAATAGGTGTCAAAATGGCCTTATCTCCATTGACCTCATTCCACATATCCAAAACCTTACTTATATTATTATATAGCAGTGAGGCATTCATTGTATCTGCAAAACTTGAGACAGTAGCCCTAACTCTTTCCTCATATTTCTTGGCATACAAGGCCTGAGCCTGTTTCAAATTCTCTAGCTCTTGAGGAGTAATCTCAATCATCTTGGAGCTAGAGGGTGCTAGAGATGGTGGAAACTCAATGATGGGGCTGCTAGGTGGAGGTCTTGCAGGAGAGGAGGAGATCATCAGTGTTGAAGACTCACCTTGATGGTACTGTCCTATCAACTAGCTTTGCAACTTAGCAATGATGCTATCCTTACCTCTTACCTCCTCCTTAACACTATTATAAGCCTTCAAAATTGTCTCCAACTTCACTTGGAGATCTTCTTTTTCCTTGGCTTCCTTCTCTGCTACTGCAACACTAAATTTTATAGTTTCTAGCAAAGTGCTAGTAGCTTCTACGACCCCTGTGTTTTGTACTCTCTTCACTATCATCCCACCTAGGTAGCTTGACCCTGGGGTATCTTTGCTTCTCTTATTTTTGCCTCTCTTGAGAGACCACATGATGAGTGCAACATTATCCTTGCTGAAAGTGATTCCCTCCATGGGCTTAGTTTCTTTCCTCACTGCCTCTAGTACCAGGGCATCTGCTATGTCCCACTCAGGGAGAATAAGCACCCCAGCTTGTGCCACCATATATCTTCCTTGCTCAGGAGTGATGGTCTTAAATTCTTCCATCATTTCTTGTTTTATTTCCTCCTCCATCAGAGCTAGATCTTTGTTAGGTTGCTCACCTTTACTCTTCTCACAACTTGCATTGTATTTATCTATATTTTGTTTACATACAAACTGCATAAATGCTCCTGATGTGACAAAATTGTTGTCAACCAAGAAGTCATCATTGGTCTGCTTTATCTTAGGATCCCACTCCTGGCCTTTAAGTTCAGTGGTAGTAATGTTCATTTCAGCATCAAGGGGTTCTTCTGGGATTCCTTCCTCTACCTCATCGTAAGTGTAGGCAATTTCCCATAAACTGCCTTACTGTATCAGTTGATCAGCTGCAGCTTGCTCATCTCCTATGTGAATAGGGGATTGGGATGGAGAGTACAAAGGTGTATCAGATGGTATTTCTTTTCCTACTCTCTTCTTCTTAGCGCTCTCTTGGAGATCAATCACATCTTGTATCTTCCTCTTTCCTTTGGAGGTAGAGGGCTCCCCTGTTGTGGAGTGTGTAGATAACTAGATTTCTTGTGCAGTGTGTAGATACCAGGAGGGATTTCTTTGGTGGAGGCAGGCCTACTTAGAATCATTCTTGCCTTTTTAGGGTTACTTTTAATCACATATTCCCTCTTTTCCTTCAAGGTCTGCATCACATCCTCAAAGAAAACAATTAAAAACTTTATTTTCTCCTCAAAATGGAAAAAACTAGACAATGGGTCATAGTTGGCATCAAACTGATGCACAAAGTCTAAGGCTTTCTTATAAGCCACCCATTTTTCTTTCCTTAGTTCTTGCTCATCCAAATTAAACTCATTTCTAATGAGGTCCTCAGTGATAAGGTTTAAGAAAGTCTTCAAAATAATTCCAACCTCCCTTGGTTATTATAAATTGATAGGCTATGGTAGCTGTAGTCCCTTTACCCCTGCCTGTCAGCTCTGCCTCTTATACACTACCAATCTGTCTGAGGACTTCTGCAATTCCAACTTTGAGAGGGACCCAATAGGGCAACAAGAATGGAGTGCCTTTAAAAAGAAAAAGTCTGAAAACTGTTGAGACTAGGTATAGATAAATGTCACCCCAATTATGAACAATCTTTATACTCTCTACAAATTCATTTGGTCTAATAAATTCCAAAAGAACCTTGTTTATTCTTGAGTTTTCTAAGCAGAGGAGAGTCCTAATCTTGGATGCAAAATATTTATCAAACTTTAAGAAACTAGCATCCTCTCTATCCAATGACAACACAGTACTCTAGAGTTGCACTGGCATCTTTTCTCCCTCTTTCTCTTTTATGAGGTCCAATCCACTGGTAAAGTAATCACCACCTTTGAACAAAAATAGATGCATGAGGAGTGAATACTATCTGAAAGGCCTATCCACCTTCCCATTTTTTATTCCTATTAATCCTCCATGGATAGCATCAATAATGAAAGAAGCATAATCAAATGTTACTACAAGGGAAGGATTCAAAATCTGAGCAATCATTAGCAAGTAGTGATTGGGCATATTTGCCTCAGCATCTTCTCCCAAAATCTAGCAGAGTGACCAATACATTCCCTTAGCCCTAAGTGTGAATAGATTCAATGAGAAGGGCTCTTCTATGTTGGGTCCTACAACTGTCAACACACCTATCTTCACAAAAAATTCCTTAAGAGGCCCATTTCTAAGGTGGTTCCTCTGTGCACTATATACCTGAGATAATGACTTGAAGTTAATGGGTTCCATAAAATTGGTAAACTCATTTATCCCAAAAGCACTTTTGAATTCCTCATTATTGATTTCAATGAGGGCTTTCCCATTTGTATCCCTAATGCTTCTTGTGACTGGATCATAATTATGTGCAATTTGAGTCAATAGATCCATGTCCATGAATACCCCTGGAACTACCAACTTCCCTACATCTAGTTCCTAGATGCTATTTTGTGGGGCCAAAGAATTTCTCATTCCAAATCCAACCTTGAATAACCCCAACCTAGACAATCTGACTTGTGGATCTCTCAACCAGTTGCCCTTATCATATAGCCCTTCTTCTATCTTCAAACGAGGAGCTCTAGGCACTAATTCTTTCACTTTTGATGCCTGGTTAGTTGACAATGTCAACTACTCAAGAAAATCATCACAAATGGCCCTCTCCTAATACTTAACCTTCCCAAAAAACTCTCTCTTAGGTGCCATTTTGAAAATGCAAGCAATCAAAATACTACCCCCAAATGGTTCAACAACAAATCAAGACCTTAATTAAAACACCACAAAGAAATTGCCACACAAGAGTACAAGAAAACCTAATTTTAGCTTGAAGGAATCTTCACTGCAACTGAATTGTTTCGCTCTGTATTTGAAGACAAAAGCTCTGTATCTCCTCTTCTGCAACAATTCTTTTGAATGATACCTGTACTCAATCAACAAGAGATCATATATGGTACCCAAGGTCTTAACTGCGACATTGATTCCGCATGCTTCGGCCGTCCCTTCAGAATTGAATTCCTGAAAAAATTTGAATTTTTGCTCCAACGGGTCACAACATTCCTACAATTCTTTCCTTTCACTCTTTCACTATTTCATGAAGCATAACCTTCATGCAATTTCGTTAAATGAAATCACGCCAACCGTCCGATCGACAAAAACTTGATCAGTCGTTAAACTGACTTAATAGTCTTGCCTTCGTACTGGGCCCCACCTCCTTTTCACCATTTCATAGACTTTATCTTTTGAGCACTTCTCCTTCGCGAAACCATGCCAAACGTTAGATGGAACTCTAACTGCTCAGCATTTAACTCTCACCGAGACTGCCGACATCTTTATTAACCTTGCCTTTTACCTTGACTGCTAGCAGTCTTTCGCTATTTCATGAAGCTTAAACATCTTTCAGCTTCGGGCCATGAAACAATGTGAGGCATTGGATCAGATTGGAGATGACCATCATTTAAGGGAAACCCTTTATGCCTACTTTGCTTATGCTACTTTTTTATTTATTATTGATTACCACGTGGCACTCAACAATTGGTTTTAGAAAACCGTTCAAGCTTAGTTCAACGTCAACCATGTGTCTCTCCCTTTTATCGTCGGTTACACCTTGGCGAGCCCTCAACTTCTTCTGAAACCATGTGTCCACATACACATCACCATCTAACTTGACACCTAGATGAACCCCTTTTACTTTCACTATTTCATGAAGCATATCCTTCAAGCATCTCGCAACCATGAAATAACGCCAGCCGTTGGATCAAAACGAAGTTGATCCTCCTTTAACCTTATGTTTTATCTACCTTTTGGGATGAAGAAAACCTTTTCACCATTTCATAGGGCATAAAGCATGAGCATCTTACCCTTGTGAATTCATGCGGGCCATTAGATTATTTTTTACTTGCTTGATGCTTAACCATCTGAACTAACTCTGGTGAACGTGGGCCCTCTGACTCAACCTCACACACCTGGCATCTAGTCACTTTCAAAGCTGACATGTCAGTCTTTCATTTGCTGAGAGAAAACATTGGGTTCCACCTCATCCTTGCCACCTATATCTGCCAGGTCACCTCTTATCACGTGGCATGAATCACTTCTAGGACCCACCTTCTTTTAACCCTTGGACCCGCCTCGTTGACTATTTTGGCCTCTGCCATGTGCAACCATCTCACTCGCTCTCTAGACCAGCCGGACTGTCTACTTGGAGTGCCACAACATTTTGCCACTTCGCGAAAGATAATTGTCGATCATTTTCATCCTGCGAAACAACACGAACCGTCAGATCAAATGGGACTTGATCACCTTTTAGTCACTTAGAAAATCCTCATATGCAGGGTCCCACCAAACGCTTTCACCATTTCGCAAAAGGTATTTTTCGTACAAGTTCAAACTACGAAATAACGCCAGCCATTGAATCTTGGACAAGATGAGACCTCTTTAAACCGAGCCAAAATCGCCATTTAGAACGCATTTCCTTTTCGCCATTTTGTGGGTCTTAAACTACGTGCAACTTCACCTAATGAAATAGCGAAAACCATAGATCTTCTTGAGAGATGCACACCACTTACTGGGCCTGACAACATTAGGAGGAAAATATATAAGGCATAAAATTTTACAATTAATTCAAATGACCGCCTAGGCAAATGACAAGGGGGGACACTTCCTATGAACCTAAGACCCATTACTTAAGTGGATAAAGTAACAAAGGAATAGAAACCAGAGGGTTTTTTGATAAAACATTGAACAATTTAAGATTAAAACCCTAAACCCCTAGGACCTAACATAGAGCTAAATCAATTGATAGCATGTCTAATTCAAAATTTCAAAACTTAGCCGATTTATGGGAAAAGAAGACCCATTTTTTAAATAGTGATAACACAGAGTATCAACTTTCGATCCTAAATTTTGTGTTGTCTTCTGGTCTACTTGCAAATATTTAGTGTTTTTAATATGAGTAATCTAGGGTTATTCATTTGGGTATGGTTTGTAAGGCAATCTTAAATAGAGGTGTTTCTTAGCTTTTCTCTCCAGGAGAGAAATTAAATACGCATGAAGCATTTCTATTAGTAAATTCCTTGTGGGAGATTTTGAATATGATGAATGCAGTTTAGTTTGATAAGGGTAAATTCTTATATATGTCAGGCATATGGGGAATTTTATAGAAGCCGAGGTGATGGGATGTGTGGAGATATTTGATTGTGGGAGTATTGTTTAAACTTAGATGACTTTGTGGCCTGGATAAGGCACTGGTATCAATTGTGGTTATCTTTTACATATCTTGTAGGTCAATACTGAACATGAGTATAAGCTTTCTTTCTTTGTTTCAGTTAGTTTTGAGGCGATAAGATTCATTGGTTTTCAGACTGGTTTACTGTGGATCTGTCTTTTAAAAGTGTGAAGTCAATTCACATAAGGTATACCCACCTAAACTTTGGATAAGTTCGAAGTGTAGAAGGTTGTAAAACCTTGTCATATGTTGCTCTAAATTTTCCTTCTCTTTGATCTCTCTTCTGCAAATAGAGTTTATCATTTTACTATAAGGGTTTTTAAGGGGAATCAGATTTTGAGAACAACATACCTCTAAGAAACTCAAAGGTAGCCTTCGGTAAGGGCTTAGTAAAGATATCAGCTAACTAATATTTACTCTTCACATATTCCATCTTCGCCTCTTTTTTCTTGAACTCTTTCCCTTAGGAAGTGATGCTTCAATTCAATGTGATTGGTTTTGGAATAAAGTATAGGATTTTTTAGATATGTTTATTGCACTTGTATTATCATAATAGATAGTCACTGGTTTAGACATATCTATCTTGAATCCTTCTAACACATGTCCCATCCATATTGTCTGCATGCAATTCATGGATGCAGCTACATACTCTTCTTCAGTTGTAGATTAAGAGACACATGTTTGTTTCTTGCTCGTCCATGCCACTAATCTTCCTCCAAGTAGAAAAGCTCCATCGGTTGGGCTTTTCCAATCATCCATATTACCTACCCAATCAGCATCAGTAAAGACATCCAAAGTAAAACATCCTTATAAGGGTACCATAAATCATAGTCTATTGTTCCTTTGAGATACCAAAAAATTCTCTTCACAGCCACCATGTTACTCTCCTTAGGCTCTTTTTGAAATCTAGCCACTAATCAAACAACATGATAAATGTATTTGAAACAAACTAAAATCACAGAGAAATGGAGGGAACAACGTTTGCAGGGGGAAATTTGAATTTGAGAAATGGAGGGAACAACAATGTTGAGTCCTTTGGGTCTGAATCCACTGCAGCTCAAGGACATACAGCTGATGATGAGGATGGAAGATAGGATGGGGACCCATGAACATGGGACCCTCCTCCCGATCCTGAAAATTTAAAAAACATGCAAGATTCTTGCCCTGAGGTGGTGCAGGTTGATTTAGGTACCACCAAGGAGGGGCGAATACCTAAACCATGGAATGGCCTCTTCGCTAGACATGCCTCTGGTAAACCGACTGGTAAATCTTCTCTCCCCTTTGTGAAGGATATATCAGACAATAGAATAGGTAAACTTGCGATTGAGGTTCCTGATTTGGTTATTGATCATAGCATTTATTTAATGACTCTCTCTTTGGTGGGAAAATTTGTCGGACCCCGACCTAATATTGAGGATGTTAGATCCTTTGTTAAAAGAAAATGGAGAATGAAAGGAAAGGCTGAAGTTTTTGCCCTGCCAAGGGGTTTTTTTGTGTTTTCTTTTTCATGCGGGGAAGATTTGGAAGCAGTTCTAAGTGGAGGCCCCTGGATGTTTGGTAAATCATCTCTTTCTATTAGAAAATGGACCCCTAACATGGAACTAAATGATTTCTTTTTTGAATCTACCCCAGTGTGGGTTAGACTGCTTGGACTACCATTCGAATACTAGGTGGAGGATGTTTTCTCAGGAATTGCTAACTCCTTTGGGGAGCTTATTGCGATAGACCCAATGACTGCAGCTTACAAGAGACTTGTGTATGCGCACATCTGTGTCAACATTTCATAGAATATGGATCTCCCAAGTACCATTGATATAAATTCCAAACTTGGGTTATGGGAACAAACCATTGAATTTGAATCTCTCCCTTTTGTGTGCTTTTCTTGCAAAAAAGCAAGTCACTGGGCTAAGGCTTGTCCCAGCAACCCTAAAAGACCTATGATTAAAGACAAAAATATTAATAAACCAATATGGAAAGAAAAAAATAACAACAAAGTCTGCAATAAGGCAAAAGAAAAAAGTGGAAATCTGATTTCAGAAAATTAGGAAAATGAATCCAATGACTTAACTAAAGACCCTACTATGAAGGGGAACAAGAAGAATGAAACTAAGGAGTTTGAGATCAAAATAGGTAATACCTTTGAAGCCCTTCAGTTGCAAGAAAAGGAGGATGAAATCAGTACAGAGACCCTTGAGGATGGTGAGATTAAGGATATCCCTGACTCTCATCATGAGGAATGATATAAACCCATGTCAGAGAAAGAAGAACCCTGTTTAGGGAAAGAGCTTCAGGAACAAGAAATAGAAATGAGAAGGAGCAACAAGTTTGGATCACCACAAGAAAACTTAAATGCCTTATTCCAAAACATAGAAGTAAATATGACCACTTCACCCCGGAAAAGAGAAAAGCTTTGGAGTAACATACAAGATGAATCTAGGGCAAATGATGAATCCAAGGCAGAACAACAAGAAGAAAACATGATAGAAAATGAAAAGAAAATTAAGACCAAGAAGACACGAGGTCCTAATGGAGTAAAAACTAGAACCAGGTCTAAGGCAGATTTTGGGGCATCAAGATCCCCACCAGGACGCAAAAGCATGAAATGGCATAGGGACCAAGAGAGTAAATAAAACATAGCTGATGGAAGGCAGAGAACTATCAAGGAGTCCTGCCCCTAGGTCTCAAAATGAAGGTAATATCATGGAACATCAGAGGCCTAAACGGTCTCAATAAACAAGATGTATTAAGGAATCTTATTCAAGATCAAAATCCGGATATTATCCTGATTCAGGAAACTAAAATGAGCAAAGAGAAAGTGGAGAAACTTAAGTTTTTTAAAAATGGGGGAGTCTGTGCTAGTAGCTCAAATGGCGCCTCTAGAGGAGTTGCTATATTCTGGAATAAAAGCACAACTTCTAGAGATATGATTGATGAGGATGGCAATATTCTATCCTTAAAAGCTAGAAATATTTTTGATGAGAAGGAATTTGTTATAACTAATATCTATGCCCCTAATTCCAAACATGCTAGAAGCAAATTTTGGGAAAAAGTTCAGGAAAAAAGGAAAAATTTCTCTATGAACAGTTGGATTGTAATGGGAGATTTCAATACTCCTCTGTAAGATAGAGAAAAATTTGGAGGTAGTCAAGCTCAACCTGAAAGCAGATCTGACCTGATGGACTTTATCAATGACAATGCTCTCATTGACTTGGATCTCAGTGGAGCCTCCTACACTTGGTCAAACTGAAGAGATGGTGAAGATCTTATCCAGGTAAGAATTGATAAAGCTCTTCTCTCTAATGATTGGATTCTTTCTCATAGTTGTTCCCTTTCTATCATTAATAGAATTGGATCAGATCATTTTCCCATTTCCTTTGTTGTTGAGAACTCTAAGCAAAATCAAAGATTCCCTTTTTGCTTCGAAAAGATGTGGATATCCCACCCCAATCTTGAAAAGTCCATTGTTGAATGGTGGAATCTTGATATTAATGGAATAGCCATGTATAAAGTTACCAATAAACTTAAAAATGTCAAAACCAACATTAAGACTTGGAACAAAAAGGTCTTTGGTGATATTTTTGATTTTAAGAAAAAGCTAAAGGAGGAACTGAACCAGATTCAAATCTCCATCCAGAAAGAGGGCTACAAAATGTATTCCAAAGCCATGGAAGATAAGGTCCTTGACAATATTCATACCATAATTTCAAGGGAAGAAATATATTGGAGACAGAGATCCAGGGCTATATGGCTAAAGGCAGGGGACAGAAACACTCAGTTTTTCCATATGACTTCCCTTAAACATAAGGTAGCAAATAGAATCACCAAGTTAACTATTGAGAATAGCACTCTGACAAATAAGGATGATATCAGGGATGAAGTTGTTAGATTCTTCAAGCAACTCTTATCTAGTAATGAAGATCTTGATCAGACCCATCAACTCAATCTGGTCAACAATATTCCTAATATTATAAACTCTTTGTAGAATAAAACCCTTGCTGCCATCCCGTTTGCTGAAGAAATCAAAAAAGTTGTCTTCTCCTTTCAAGGGGATAAAGATCCGGGCCCTAATGGATTCCCTATGTTTTTCTTTCAAGAATTTTGGAAAATTGTGGGGAAGGATACGGTTAATGCGGTAAAAGAATTTTTTGGATCCAAAAGAATCCTTAAGGAGTTGAACTCCACTTTTATTGCCTTAATCCCCAAAGTTGCTAGGGCAGATTCTATGGGAAAATTTAGGCCTATTAGTCTATGCAACTCTTTCTATAAAATAATATCCAAAGTGATGATGACTAGAATGTTGGTGATTCTTCCCTTCATCATATCTAAAGAGCAAAAAGGATTTGTTCCTGGTAGATAGATTCTTGATTCAATCATTCTTGTTCATGAGAACATACACTCTCTCAGCACTATAAAGAAAGAAGGTTTCTTGATAAAGTTGGATTTGGCAAACGCTTATGATAGAGTTGAATGGGATGTTCTATTTAAAATCATGGGGGCTTTTGGTTTTGATGGTAAGGTTATCAAAATAATTAGAGAACTAATCACTACTCCTATGTTCTCTATTTTGGTTAATGGATCTCCTACAAATTTTTTAAAAAACTCTAGAGGGCTAAGACAAGGAGACCCCATATCACCTATCCTTTTTACCATTTTGGCTGAAAGTATGAGTAGAATAATTCAAAAATTGAAACAAAGAAAAATTATCAAAGGTCTTCAACCTTCTTCTGCCAATGTGTTTTGCACTCATCAATAGTTTGTTGATGATACTATCATCATGGGATATTCTTCAGTCAAGGACGCTGAAGCCTTCAAAACTACTCTCAACTCCTATGCTTTGGAAATTGGTCAACTAGTTAACTGGGACAAATCAGCTATGTACTTTCTCAATACTCCATTCATAAGACAATAGAGAATAGCCAATATAATTGGTTGTAAAGTGGACTTGCTGCCTTCTACCTACCTGGGTCTTCCCTTAGGGATGGCTCCCCCAAATTCTTTCTGGAATATGATCATTGATAAAATTAATAAGAGACTTACAAGATGGAAAGGTTCAAGGTTATCTCAAGCTTGGAAAATGCAGCTCCTCCAAGCAACTCTTCAAAATCTCCCTGTTTATGCCCTCACTCTGTTTGGTATTCTGGCTAAATTTGCTGAAACTATGGAAAGAATTCAGAAGAGATTCTTATGGTCAGGATTTGAAGAAAAGAAGAGAATACCTTTGATTTCATGGGACAAGGTGTGTAGACCAAAGAACAAAGGAAGGTTGGGGATTAAACTTATTAAAACTTTTAACAAAGCTCTTCTTGCCAAGCAATTATGGAGAGCTTTTGACATTAAGAAAGACTGGAGTCAAATTTGGTTTGACAAATACATTAAGAATCAGACTATCCAAGGGATCCTCAATGATGAAGATATCCCAGCTGGATCTTTCATCTGGAATAGTGTAACCAAAGCCATAAAAATTGCAAAAGCTGGAGCTGGGTGGGTCCTTGGAAAAGGTGACAAAATAAGGTTTTGGGAAAACCCCTGGATGAAGAATGAAGCCCTATTTGATCAAAACAACAATCAAGTTATTGAAGAATGTAAAAGGAGGTTTGGGCTGATGGTTTGTGACTATTGGAAGGAGAATAAATGGGCCAATCTTGAGGACATCCATCTTGGTCTTTCCTCTATTCAAAAAGAATTGTTGTCCTTTTCCCCTAACAACAACTATGATGATGTTTTCCTCTGGAAAAGTGACCCTAAAGGTGAATTCACAGTTTCTTCTGCTTATAAAAACACTTTTTCTCAAATCCGCAATCCCTTTTGGAGTAAAGTTTGGAATAGCATCTTGGTCCCTAAAGTCAACATGTTCTTTTGGCTTGCTTCTCATAATAGTATCCTTACTATTGATAATTTAATTCAAAGGGGCTTCAAATTCCCTAACAGATGTGAGCTCTATTAGAAGGAGGAGGAATCAGTTGATCACCTATTTTTTCATTACTCCTTCACTAGGGAAATCTGGTGTAAAATATGGGAAAAATGGAAAATTAATTGGGTCATGAACAAAAGCATTAAGGATATAATATGGCAATGGAATTATCCTACCAAATGTCAAATTATTAAAAACCTATGGTCCCTGACCCTCCCCATGATATGCTGGGGCATTTGGAAAGAAAGGAATAACAGGATATTTAGGGAAGAAAAGTGTAATACTCAGGTTGTCTTTGAAAAAATATGCAGGGCTATAAAGGAGAACATCAACATCCCTCACAAGAATAATCAGCAATGGGCTATTATAAATATGAATGATATGGAAAAAGGCATTATTACTGAATGGCACCTGATTCATAAGGTCTACAAAGTGGATAACAAGAAGAAGAGAGAAAACATTGTTTGGAGGTTCCTTGATTATGATTGGATAAAAGTTAATTTTGATGGGGTTGCCAAAGGGAACCCTAGAAAGGCTGGTGGAGGTGGAGTTATCAGAAATGCTCAAGGAAGGTGTATTGTTTCTTTTGCTTCCCCTTTTGGAATCCAAAACAACCATGTGGCTGAAGCTATGGCCATGCTTAAGAGCCTCCAGTTAGCCCAGGAATTCAAATTTAAAAAAATCTGGCTTGAAGGGAATTCCTTAAATATTATACAAGCCCTCAAAGGTATTAGTTTAGTCTCCTGGAATATTGCTAATATTATTAAAAATGCTAAGACTATCCTTAATAACTAAGTTAGCATTATTTTAACCCATACTTTTACAGAGGGTAACAAGGTAGCGGATATCCTTGCTAATGAAGGGGTTAATTTGGAAAAGGGGGTCAAATATATAGGGGAAGATCACATTAAGTGGGAGATTAAGGAACAATTATATTTTGATCGCCTTAATGGAGAAAGAAAATATTATGATTGAATTCTGGGGAACGAGTACCAATGACAGAGTTTGGGGGCGGATGAACTGCCAGTCGATGAGTGCTTCTCGGCATCATAACCAAGAACAAATGTGTGAGAGAGGTAATTGTAATAATAGCTAGGTTCATATGAACATGAATGGCAATCTCAAAATTGTGAAAGTCTCTTTTCAAGGAGAAACTAGAAACACAGAGTTTTACTTGCGGGTCGAGAGTTGTAACAGAGGTGATTGTGACCTAGAAAGTAAAATGGGAGGCAACCTTAATAGGAATGAACCTTCTGGTTGTGAGCACTGGAAGAGCGAAAGGAAGGTGTGGAGAAGGCTCCATCGACATGGGTTCATGGATTATATGGAGAAGCTCCATGGTAGTATAAGCTCTGTTTCTCAGGGGTTCACAAAAAACTGGAGTAATAACAGGGCTACCCTGTTTGGGGAAATCTGGCACATTGATGAAAGTCTGATCTCGGAGGTAACGAGGCTCAAGATGGAGGGGACCAAATTCTATAAGGATATAAAGTACGCTACTGAGGCCTTCAAAAACTTCCCTAAGATGGAGGATGAGAAGAGCAACTTAGAGAAGAAGGATAATACATCTTACTTCACCCCCCGATAGGTAAAACCTTTCTGGCAAAAAATTCTTAGGACATTAATGGAATATTTAACTGTGGATGGTAGGTTTATGAAAATTTACAATTATCACTTTGCCATCCTGAGCCACTTTTTCAATGGGGTGAAAATTTCTTTGCCCTTCTATCTTGCTTCTTCTCTTAATGAGAGCTTGGCCGACCATATTAAAAAACCTAGTTCCTACCCTCTTGCGCACCAGGGTCTCATTCTGCTGATTTATGAATATATGAAGGATAAGACTAGGGCAACAAAGGATGACCCTTTAATTCTCAATGCTCAGATTTTTGAGAAAAGCATAGACTCTGGTTCAACTGAGGAGACCAGAACCCCTACCCATAAAAAAAGGAAGGTTGATATTGTGCAGGAAGAAAAGGATGTGCTTTGTGAGGAAGAAGAGGGAAAGAATAATGAAGAAATTTCTGAAAAGGAGATCAATAAGGAGGAGAAGTATGGGGAAGGAGAGGAAGGGGGCAATTCTGAGAATCATCAACATAATATTGAAGGCTCAGAAACTGAGAAAGAGGCTTTGAAGCCTAAGGAAGGTGAAAACCCTAATGCGGAGGAGACGGAACAAAGCAAGGATTCTATGGAAACCATTCTGGATACTGCCCGCAATTGCACCCTTGAATTCTTCAATTTTTAGAAGTGGGTGGTGGAAAACATTACCAGCATGTAAGGTAAACAGAGGGAGTTGGAAGTTAAGATCAACAAGCTAATCAACATGTCTGATTCTAGGAAGCAGAACGAGGAGATGGAGAATAGTGAAGCGGAGGAAGAAATGGAAATGGAAGACTGGCTGGAGAAAGACTTGATTAAAGGAAACCTGAAACACCTAGAGAACATCATCAAAATTTTGAAGGAACGGGTGGAGGAGGATAAGGACAATGTCAACGCCCAGATGGCTAGAAATGAGAAAGCCCTAAAAAGCCTTATGCATCATAGCCTCCAGGTTCTAAAAGTCTCCTCCCAGAACATGAACGTGCTGGTGAATCACCTGGAAAAGAAAAACTAGGAGAAGAACCTGGTGGTTATTGAAGATGCTCCTACTTCTAGCCTAAGCCACCAGACCTCTAGGCGCAGAACCAAGCAGACTACGGCGGAGAAGGAAATGAAGATGAAAGATAGCCAGACTGCTCAGGAAAATACTGATTTGAGGGAAGTGGCAAAGGCAATGATGCTTTTGGTATAGGATGCAGAAGAAACCATGAAGAATTTCTAAATTTTGTTTTTTGTTGGGCTTGGGGCCAACTTCTTGCTGGCCTTTTGTTGTCCTTTCCTATGTTGTTGGTCTTTTTGCTGGTGTTTTGTTGCTATAGTATTTTGTTGCTTTGTTGAATATCTTTCTTATGTATCTAGGTTTCAGGTCCCTTAAAACCTGTTTTTAATTAATCAAAAACAACATGATAAATGTACTATGGACAACATAGTGTAGCTTGATAATCATAGATATGTACTCTTTTTTACTAATGGTATGGGAATAATTTTCCTTTGACAACTTGCAGCGTGTCACCATTGGTGTTCCTATCGGTTTGCAGTATTCCATGTTGAAAGTCTTCAACGCCTCTTTGATATACTTGTTCTGACAAATAAAAATATTTAGGATTCCCACAGATACTAAGAGGGGGGATGAATCAATATCTAACTGGTGAA
The DNA here is from genome assembly GCF_030272615.1 of Cryptomeria japonica. NCBI lineage: Eukaryota > Viridiplantae > Streptophyta > Pinopsida > Cupressales > Cupressaceae > Cryptomeria > Cryptomeria japonica. Next base: position 550,751,073 of record NC_081414.1, on the reverse strand, counting down.
TAGAATTTATTAACTTAAAGCATGTAGAACATATTATAATAGTGTACCGGTATGCAAGAAATAAAGCAATAAACAGAATTAAAAGCATCCACATGAAAAGCACACCATGACACAAGGATTTAATGAGGAAACCCGGTGTGGGAAAAACCTCGGTGGGATTTGTGACCCACAATATTCATTTATTGGCCAATAAGAGAATATTACTACTACAAGAGGGTCCTACACATGCAGGAAGGCCAACTGCCTAGAGCTCGCTGCTCAATCACAAAATGGGAAGTCTCACTGACTTACAATGATGGATTATACAAATCCAATATCTTGTACTGCTTTATAATAGCATCTATAATTCCAAATCCAGTACCGGTTGCTGCTCTGCTTCTTACATAAACCATTAACCTATATGTCACATAATAGGTTTGCATTATATCTTTTCTTATTCGCTTACTTACACTTACAAAATGTCTACAATGATCTCTCTTATATATAAGAGACATTTTAAAACTTGCCAAGTCTGCTTACAAATTTTTTACAATAATAAACAAAATATAATATATCAAAAATCATGTCGGCCTTTGTGCCAGTATACTTCCTTTCTTTGTCGCTACCAGTGGTCTGAGTGCTGGTGTAGAGTCTGATCTTGCTAGTACCAGTGTAGTGTAATGCCTTGCCGGTGTAATGCCTTGCTGGTGCCATAGGATTTTAAGGTTTCCATCAATGACAAAACCTTCAATCACCTATAATGTCTCATTGGAGTGTGCATATGCCAACAATATCCCCCTTTGGCATTGATGGCAACACTCATGAGAAAATTCAAAAGTGTATCCAAAACTGTAATCCAGAAATGTTTCCAAAAATATAAGAACTCCCCCTGAGCAGATAAGTCTTTTGCTGGTTATTTTCTCATACTGCTACTCCCCCTTTGGGATCAATGACAAAGGTTGTCAAGGTGTCAATAGATTTGTAGTCTCAACCTTGTAACTGGGTGGTTACAATTTGAAAAAGCTCTACCAAAATCAAGTTTATACTCTCCATAAACTTCTTACTATCTCTTATTGGTGTCTCTATTCTTTTAACTGTACTGGTGAGGTGTTGCATATGCTCTGCCAGTGTTTTCTGTCCCTATACCAGTGCCTCAGATATTTCCTTCCGTAATGATGCTAGATAGTCCAATCTTGGACTTAGTTTTAGTCTCAAATTATTTGCTTTATTTACTATTCTCTCCTTTTCTCTTTCTAACTTAAGTAACTCTTCCTCAAAAGTTGTTATCTTCTGTTCAAAAACTAATAATGTATTAGGTGAGTCAACAAAATTATCAACAAGTTTATTGATTTCATCATGTACCTTGCTCATCTTCTTATTTATGTCTACTGTCAAAAATTTTGTCTTGCAAGTATCTTTGTGCAGAGTTTTAATTTCCTTCAATAAGTTACACAATTCCAGTAAAGTGTGTCAAAATCTCTAGTACACTTCTTTATTTGATCTTCAAAGAATTTTTGCTTTTCAATTTCTACCTTGTCCTTCAATGTCTCTTCCTTTATTTTCTCAGTAGTCATTGTGTTCTCAGTGATGTATTTACACAAAGTATCAAGTTGTCCTATAGAATCCTTATTGTCTATATTACAGTTAGGAGCTATTACCTTCAAAATTGGGATTGTGTCATCTATAGCTTTATAAGCCTGTGAACTACAATCGGTTATCCTTTTGATTGAATCCAAAAGTACTTCAATTACATTTGTTGCTTTGTGGCCTGCTGAGGAGGAACCAACAATCTGAATTCCACCAGTGGAGGAAGTAACCAAGCTTGTTGTGACCTCTGGTAGGTCAGTCTGTGTTCGCATTTCCTTAAGTAATGGTTTGTGTACTTCTCCTATTTCTAGTTGTATTGTTTCCTCATGACTATGTTCTTGTTCTGGAGCCTTTTGCTCTTCTTGTTTCTCTGTTTGTTCTCCTGTGTTATCATCTACTGGTTTCTCTTGTGTTTGATCAGTTTGCTCAATTTCCAGTCGCTCACTAGCCATGTCTATCATACTAGTTGTATCTTTATCTACCATATTGTTGATCTTTTGTATATCAACATCTACTATGTATAGTACCTCAGGATTAGGATTAGTATCCTTTATGTCCATACTCTCAACTATTGGTTGATCTTCATTAGTTTTTACCGGTTATGTAATTTGAGATGGTGGGGATAAGTTATCTTTAACTTTGATACTCAAAGGTCCACCAACCTTTCCTTTACCCTTGTCTCTTTCCTTCTGATATACCCTTATAGGTTTGGGGTTCCTGTACTCTTCTTGTTTTTCTTTTTCAACTAGGAATATGTCCCATGCATTTTTTGTTTCTTCAATTACCTCATTAACTCTTCCAACCATTAAAGCAATATGTCGGTGTGCAGTAGAGAATACTGACCGGTTGGTTTCAGCAATTAAATTATCTATCAACTTAAGTGAGTTTACTAGATAAATAGCTAGTAACTTTTCAATTTTAATTTTCTTATCAAGCTCTATAACAACTTGTCTTCTTGCTTCCAATATTTTGAACAGTTCATCTAGTACTTCATCTATCACTTCCATCAAAAATTTCTTATACATGTCCATATGCAAAATAACATTGTTTTCCACTTGTTCTTTTTCATCTGTTGTCAGAGTGTCATAGGCCTTTCCTATGTTTTTTATTTTCCCTCCCTCTATAATTTCATTTAGCAATATGTCAAGAGGGGCCAAGTTTTGTTTTGTTCTCTTCTTCTCCTTTGGTGTCAACTTTTTCTTTGGTGTTGTCTTTCTAACAAGAGACCTTACTACTTGTTGTTTCTGTCTAGTCCTTCTAGGTGAAGGTGTGGTTGCCAGTGAAGGATCTCTTTTCCTTACAACTCTTTAAAAGTTGTAGGCATGTCACTCTCTGAAGAAGTGCCTATTGGTGATAGGTGAGTTTCAGGTTGTGGGGTTGCTAACTCATCCTCAATGATACTGGTTTGTTTCAGTATATCTTCTTTAATAGATTTTGCCTGTCTAGAACCTCTTCTCACAACTTCTTCAACCTTTTTCACTCTCTTTTTAGATTGTATTTGACTTTCTATGGTCTCAGCACTACCAAATACTTCTTCCTTTGGTTCATTTGGTGCTTCAACTAGTGCTTTAGCATAAGTCTCAATTATATGATCATCAGTCTCATAACCCATCTCTATTACCCAGATTGTTCTAGGGATGACTACTTCCATCCAGATCTCATCCTTTTTTATTAAAAAACATATATCATTCTTGTACTTGTCAACAATCTTCTGTGATAATCTGATTCTCTTCTTCATTTTGGCCTTAAGTGCTTGAAAATAATCATGAATTTTCTTTTCTTTGTCTTCACCCATGTTATTCAATAGCTCTGTTAACTGTTTTCCTACTGGTATATCAAATCCAAGTGCTTTATAGCCTATACTGGGAACCTATTTGGTTATGTGTAGCATCAAGCATACAAGTAGATTACCAAACCTAAAATTTCCTTTCTTATCTTTCTTTATCTTGCATAAGTTGTCAATTAACTCATCTTTTAACCATTCACATATGTCAATTTTCACATTGTCTGTAACCATATCATAAGCACTCTTAATACATAAACTTGAAACTGAGTTGAGTCTATTTGCATGAGTAGCTTTATACCCTAAAATCATGCTAACAAATCTCACATTTATATCTGTTACATCATTTACCCTCAAGGACCTTCTCTCGGATGTTGCACCAGTTAAGTTCATAACTAGATCATTGGAGACCTTCTTAGTCGTGTCTGGTCTTTTACCGGTGGATGGTAACCCTATGATAGCTTTCACAGCTTCCTTGGTAATTTTGTGAATTGCATCTAACCAAAAAAATTCACCATGTACCTTGCTTAAGACTATCCTAATCACATCCTTGGGAAATTTAGGAATGCAGAGGATTTCAGTAAATCCTAGGGTTTCAATGATTTTATGTTCTGGTTTTACATTTCTGAAATGATCACATATGATAGATTTATACATTGTTTTGATCTCTTCATCTCCTAATTCCTCTATGTTACAGTGAATGTAAATTTTGGGGTCTTCAGCATAAACAACTCCCTTTGGAATTTGAGAAAAAGCACCTACAATGTCATCTTTCTTTGCTACCTCTAGAACTAGTTGAAACATGGGCCTAGGACATTTTATAACCTCGACTATAGTAGGGTTTGCTATATATTCAACTGCAGAGGTGGATGCCATGATGATAAATACCTTTTTTTGCCTTTGGATGGATTGATTGCTCAAAGTGCTTCACCTCTTTGCTCGAAATCCCTTAGCTCTACAAATTTCATGCTCTTCGAATGTTTGAAATCTCGGTGAAGTGAAACAGAGCCAAAACCATAAATTTATAATGTTTAATTGTCATCTACCACATTTAATGCATGTCGGTTAAGTATTCACTTAACATTGTCTGTCGGTAAGAAGTAATTTCCAACTTCTCATCTCTAACCGAGGGAATAATAGCACATGTGTCATTAGATTGCCACACCCTCAAGGAAACTTTCTTCAATTAGGTGAAGAACTTCTTGTCGGTGGAGTAATACTTGGTTCTACCGGTGGAGTAGTACTCAGTTCTGCTGGTGGAGAAGTATTCCCAACACTTAGATCAACTTTTCTAATCCATTGTTTTGAGAATTCTTGTTTTACCTCTTCAACTTTTTCTTTCCCTTTCAAGCTAGAACCTTTGTTATCTATCGGTGATCCTTTACTTCTACAGAATTTTGCAATATGCCCAATCTTGTTACATGCATAACAAGTCACATTATTTTTCTAAATAGCTTTCCCATAACCTATGTCGGTTTGTGTTCTACATTGATTAGATAAGTGTCCAAATCTTCCACAAACATAACATCTCACATTCATTCTGCAATTTTTAGAGTTGTGCCCAACTTTGTTGCATTTTGAACATTGAACGGTGGGTGTGTTGATGTTCTGATAATTTCTAGATCTACATTCATTTGCTCTATAACCATACTTATTACAGTTAAAGCATTTTCCATTGAATTTATAAGTATTAGGTTGCCTTACTGGTTTGCTATGATCCTGAGTATTTGCAGTACCGGAGCTTTCGCCAACTTCAAAGCCAATTCTAGAAGTGTCACCCTTAGGTTTTTGATTTTTCAGCAAGGTGCCAAGTTCCTCTAAGCTTTTCTTGAATTTTTCTTTTTGTTGATTTGTAGTTTCTAGTTCTCTTTCTAAGACTTCTTTCTGCCTCATCAGTTCATTGGAGTCATTCTGAGTGTGCATCAGATCTATCTTCAATAAATCCTTTTCATATCTAAGTCTTGAGTTCTCATTTGCTACATCACTTAGTCTTCTAGTCAATTCTTCTTCATTCTTTTTCCTATCCTCAATTTCTTTACAAAATCTCATAGTCATATCCTACATCTCATTATTTGTTGTCATGTTCTCTTGTTTCAACTTGCTTATCTGATCATTAAGTGATTCCTTTTCATCATTCTCATTTTGCATCTTTTAACAAAGTTCTCTTCTCTTATTTCTTGCAACAGTAAGATTCTCTTGAAGTGCCTGAATGATATCCTAAGCTGCTTTTAGATCATCTTCTAGTTTGATATTTTTCAATTTTTCTATATCATAGTCTGAGAGGGCTCCTTCAAGTTGCTTCATCAAATTTTCCATATCTACTGGTGTCAAAATCTTTCTCAAGCTGTTAGGCTTCTGAAAATAGAGAACCAAGCTCTGATACCAATTGTTAGGATTCCCATAGATACTAAGAGGGGGGGGTGAATCAGTATCTAACCGGTGAATAGAATTTCTTAACTTAAAGCATGTAGAACATATTATAACAGTGTACTAGTATGCAAGAAATAAAGCAATAAACAGAATTAAAATAATCCACATGAAAAGAACACCATGACATAAGGATTTAACAAGGAAACTTGGTTTGGGAAAAACCTCAGTGGGATTTGTGACCCACAATATTAACTTACTGGCCAATAAGAGAATATTACTGCTACATGAGGGGCCTGCACATGCAGGAAGGCCAACTGCCTAGAGCTCACTACTCAATCACAAAATGGGAAGTCTCACTGACTTACAATGATGGATTATACAAATCCAATATCTTGTACTACTTTACAATAGCATCTATAATGCCAAATCCAATACCGGTTGCTACTCTGCTTCTTACATAAACCCTTAACCTATATTTCGCATAATAGGTCTGCCTTATATCTTTTCTTATTTGCTTACTTACACTTACAAAATGTCTACAATGATCTCTCTTATATATAAGAGTCATTTTACAACTTGCCAAGTCAGCTTACAAAGTTTTTACAATAATAAACAAAATATAATATATCAAAAATCTTGTCAGCGTTTGTGCCGGTATACTTCCTTTCTTTGCCGCTGCCGGTGGTTTGAGTGTCGGTGTAGAGTCTGATCTTGCTAGTGCCGGTGTAGTGTAATGCCTTGTCAGTGCCATAGGATTGTAAGGTTGCCATCAATGAAAAAACCTTCAATCACCTACAATGTCTCATCGGATTGTGCATATGCCAACAAAAATAACACCATCCAGTTGTAGGACTTGTAAGCCAATAAAGAACTTAATTCACCGATTAGAGACATTTCAAATTCCTTTTTGATTATATCAGCAAAGTCCATACACATATCATCATTTCCACCAAAAACTATGTCATCAACAAACACTTCTGTTATTAGCATCTTGTCTCCATCAGTCTTGAAATAAATGTTGTTGTCCTCACTAGTACGTTGGAATACAATTTTGATCAAATATGCATGTAATCTCTCATATCATGCTCTTGGTGCCTACTTTAGACCATATAGTGCTTTTTGCAATTTAGACACCATGTCCTTATCATCGATGAAGGAAAATCCGTCTGATTATTTAATGTATACTTCTTCTTCTAGAATCCCATTTAGAAAGGCTGACTTGACATCCATTTGGTAAACTTTGAATTCCTTATATGCAGCAAATGCTAGCAGCATCCTTACTCCTTCTCATCTAGCAACAGGTGCAAATGTTTCACCATAATCCTCACCTTCCTCTTGAGCATACCCTTTGCAAACTAACCTTTCCTTGTTTCTTACAATTCTTCCTTCTTCATCCAATTTATTCCTAAAGACCCATTTTGTTCCAATTACATTCTTATCCTTCAATCTAGGAAAAAGTGACCATGTTCGATTCTTCTCAATTTGATATAATTCTTCATTCATTGCATTCACCCAATCATCATCCTTTAGTTCTTCCTTAACTATCTTGGGTTCAATTGTAGATATCAAACATGAGTTCTCTCAGATCTTTCTCCTAGTTTGCACACCTACATTCTTATCACCAATTATCTACTCTTGTGAATGATTCAATCTAATATATCTAGGTATTCCTTGTGTCGGTTTTGCATCTTCTTCATCAGGTTCTTCATCTTCTTCCTTACTATCATCACCTACCTGTTGAGCATCCAATTTGGCATTTGTCAGTTCTTCATTATTCTTTCCTTCTGGTTTAATTATCACAAACTTTTCCTCATTATCATACTTCTTAGGTTCTGATCTGCTTGTACCTTCATACTTATCTGATAGATCATCAATTTTTACATTAGCACTTTCAACAATTTTCTTAGTTCTCTTATTGTAACATTTATATGCCTTACTCTTAGAAGAGTATCCAAGAAAAATTCCATCATCAGATTTTGCATCAAATTTCTCAATTTAGTTATCCCTCTTAATAAAACATTGACTTTCAAAGATTTTAAAATAACTTACACAAGGAGTTTTTCCATACCATAACTCATAGGGTGTCATACTGTTACCTCTCTTTACCAGTACTTGGTTTAAAGTGTATACAACAGTCCTGATCGCTTCTCTCCAAAACATTTCGGATATATTACCTTGCAATAACATGGTTCTTGCAGCTTCAACTATTGTTCTGTTCATCCTTTTTGCTATGTTGTTTTGTTGTGGTGTCCTTGGAGCAGACATCTATCTCTTTATACCATGTTCATCACAATACTTGACAATTCATCAGATGTGAATTCACCTCCTCGGTCTGATCTTAAACACTTCAAGTTCTTACCAGTTTCCTTCTCAACCAAAGCTTTAAATGATTTAAATTTACTAAATGCATTTAATTTCTCTCTCAATAATGTCACCCACATCATTTTAGAATAGTCATCGATGAAGATCATGAAATACCTATCACCGTAATAACTCTTTATTCTCATAGGGCCACAGAGATTAGTATGTACCAAATCTAAAACATTCTCAGAAATACAATTCTTGCTCTTGAAAGAAATAGAGGTCATCTTACTATAGACGTATAAAAATGACCATATTCCTAAATGAATATTCAATGTTCATTTTATTCTCATTCGTCTATTTAGTTAAATTTAATTTAATAAAATCACTCGCATTCTTCTATTTAAATTACATAAACTATTCAATTTATTTAGTTAAATTCACTTAAGCCCTTTATGTCATTTTATTTAATTAAAACCCTTCTCCCTACTTTTTAATTAAATTTACATTTAATTAAATAGTTTACCCCAATTAAATAAAATCTAATTTATTTAATTTCCTAACTTACAACCAAATTGAAATAAAGCAATTTATTTTAATTAATCCTATTATTCCTCATCCACTTGCATCCTAATCCCCTTCCTAAATTCTTCTAGAATCCATATAATCCTAATCAATTAACCCAAACCCATTAATTATCCCTTTTCCCTAAATTTGAGGAGGTCACTTCTCAAATTTGGAGTAAAGTCTTCAAAAGACATTTAAGCCTTTATTCCTTCAACAAGCCAACTTGTTGAATACCCCCAAATTTGGAAGGACTCTTACAAATTTGTCCCAGAAGTCTTCAAACCATTAATGGTTAACTAACCCTTAGTGGTATGGTTAGAGACTTTTTGACTAACTTAACCCTCATCTAACCCAGGGGTCTCATCAAGCATTTATTGATTTGACCATGGTTATCCCTTTAACCTTTGCACAAGAGTTTACCCCTTGGGTAAAACCTTTATCCATTGGATAACCCTAACCTAACCTTAACCCTTACCTTCTAAGGTAACCATGAGGTCTTCTCAAGCATTTAATGCTTCTTATCTCTCCTCTCAAGTAGTCTTATGTTGACAATTGTCACCATTTCATTGGTGAAAATTATAAACATGGATTGATAACTTTCAATCCTGACCCTTGATTAACTCCTCCAATCTTGACCATCCATTGCCTTATTTTCACTATAAATAGAGCTCTCATTCCTCCATTTTAAGGATCCATAAAATCTTTTATTATCTCATGTATGGTCAAATTTATCAATACATCTAGCTTCTCTTTGTAATAGGAATTAATCTAATAAGCATTTTAGAGTATTTCCTTTATCATTAGCTTAAATCATTAACTAGTATATCATGTTAGGATAATATTGCTATTAACCTTGTCATCTTATAATCTAGTTTAATTCATTTGTAGAATCATGCATAGATAGGATGCATTTCATGTTAAAATCAATCTAAAGCATCCGTCATTCTTGCATTTGTCATCCCTAAGTCACTTTGCTCAGTGATTTGAGAGCAAAGGCATTGGCTCGAGGGACCTTGTCAGATAGAGAACCATGGAACCTACCTTGGGAAGTTGATTCATTCCTTATGACTCCATAACTTGCACCAAGAAGTCATGTGGGTGTGTGAACAAGCTCTTTGAGACCACATTTTCACATTTTGAGTTTCATAGCCCCGCTTTTCCTGCACATATTTTTGGCACCCACCGTGGGGCTCTACCCCATTAATCAAATTGGTTTTTAAAACTAATCACTTTTGCAGGTATGCGAGAAACAAGAATCAGCGCGTAGGGAACATCCCTGGGCACATCTAGTTAAAATTTTAGTGCATCCGGTTCACTGTTCAGCGCGTGGGACTCATTCCCTGGCGCATACAGACCGTTACGTAGCGTATAAAATTTAATAACATTTTCCTATAGTTCTTGGCGTGGGAAAATAATAGAGAAGTACATTCAAAAAATAGGTTAGCACATCGGCTCTATCTGATAGCGCATTCCAGTTATCTTGTAGCATGTACCATCCTTTCTGTAGCACATAACAGATAGAAAGCAAGAATTAAATTGTAACCAGATAAAACTTAGGCTTGTAGAAGTCCTCAAAATCCAGAATCTTTCTAACTATTTTAAATTGATATTTTGCAGGATTTTTGACATTTTCTTGTAGGGAGAAGCTTAGTTTTATTTTTAGAGTTATAATAATTTAAATTTTTACTAACTTTGTTAAGTTAGTTAAAATTTAAAGTCTTTTAATTCTTGTTGGATAAAATTGAACTCACCTTATTTTGGGCAAATAAAAAGAACCACAAAAACAATCCTTCTTGCTTTTCCTAGGAAGACAAATTTTCACTTTGGGCTCTGAAAAGAACAAGGCAATTTTTCATTTTTGCAAACAAAGGTGTTTAAAAAAAAATTCACCATCCTTTGGTGCATAAAAGGATCCACTTCAAATTTTTGCCAAGTAAAAAAATCACACATTTCCAAAGTCATTTGCAACTAAAGAGGGAAGATCTTCCCCTTTTGATCGATTTCTTTTGTTGACCAAATATCGAATTTTCTTTGTTGACCAGTTCCTTTTCATAGATCAAAAAATCGCTGCTTTAAAGGGGTAAAATAAACACCATGTTTTGTGGAGCAACATCTCCATATAGATTTTAGAAAATCATTGCAATGAAAAGTTAAAAAGAACCTTGTTTTCCTTGTCTCAAAAGTGGAAGGTATATGCTCTCCCCTTAACTAGGTGATCAAAAAGCCAGACCACTCTTACGCTTTCAGTGATATTGCATTTAATCCTTTAGCAGGCCTACCTTCCCAAGGGGTTGAAAAAATCTTAAAGCCATTCTTTGGCCGGTGTGAAGGGAACAACCTAAGTGGGAAATGGCTTTGACGCCAAGTGTTCCAATCCACTATAATCAAAAGTGGAAAGTGACGAAAGTCCTTTTCAACGGTTGCGCACAGCGATTAGCCTTCCCCTAGTATCCTTGAGATACCTAGATCCTTTGTTGTAAAGGTTGGGAAGCCTCCTAAGGGAGTTTATCACTAATGGTCGAATGGGAAGCCTGATTATGAACTTTAGCATAGAAACTTTGAGCCGAGTTAGTATCCAGACATTAGTAATATCATAGTGCAAGGGTGGGGAAGAATCCGCCCCCAAGATCGCTCACCATATATCTCCCAAGATAACTACTCAATTGTGAAGCAATTCACTTTGGGTTAATTTCTGGCAAAAGGCAAAAAAATGGGTTCCCCCTAGGGGGTGACACGGTTGTTTGAGCTAACGGAGTATCGAGACTAGTGGGCTATGATATTGCTTATGAACCTTGAATAAAGAGTCTGACTGAATTGCATGTTGCATCTAAATCTATTAAAACATTGAGGATTTGAACACATCCTCGCTGAACATACACTCATTATTTAGATTAGGCAAAATGGTTGTCTCTTTTGTGCTGTGTTTTCATCTATTACTTCAAAAAATCATCCATCATCATTGAAAACTAAAAACAAAGTTCCCAAAATTGCAGAAAAACAACTGAGTCAAAATTATCAGGGCATTTTAGCGCATAAGAGAAACTTCTTAGTGCATGGAAACCATCTTTTAGCACATTCGACCTTCACCTTAGCATGTTAAGTCTTAACATTAGCGCTTCATAGAAATCCAAAACAAGCAGTTTAAAGTAGCACCTTTTGAAAATAGTCTGGCGCATTGAAGCATCATCTTAGCGTGTGGAGACCAAACTTTAGCGCGTAGAGATCAATAGTTAGCGCATTGGTGGCCCATATTAGCACATAACCTTTTGAACCAAGACAAAATCAAAACAAACCAGTTAGCATGTCACAGGGGGCAGTGTAGCGCATGGGGTGTTTTCTCTAGCACATTAAGGAATTTTTGTAGCGCATTGGATCTCTATCTTAGCGCATGGCAAAAACCAAGAAAATAGGGGGCAAAACAGAGGCCATTTTTGAAAAATTTGAAAACAATTTATGGAGCTTTTCTTCCTCAGCTTGAACTTCATCAAACAAAAAATCAAAACAGAGTATTAAAAACTATTCTCAAAAGCGAATTCTCCATAGAACAAAGCTGCCAAAATCTGAAAACTAGTCACAAGATAACACATCTCTCCTATCAAAATCAGGAAACCTCATCACAAGTATCAAATAAGTCCTTCAATCAAATGGATTTCTATCCAAAAGCACACTTGTTTTAAAACTCCAAGTTGTCAAATCGAGTTTCCATATCAGGAAAGCTCATATTCTATATCATTTTACATGCTTTGTCATGAGGGGGCATCTAAACCTTCATTTGATAAAGTAAAACTTGAGTTTCCAAAACAAGCTAAACTAAATCCAAAACAAATCAAAGGAAACAATTGATTTCTTGTGTATGACTAATCCTCATATTCTGAGAAGAAAGAGTATTTATCATAACACTGAGTTGAGGAAACAACAACCCAGTTCTCTAAAACTTGCCAAATGGAATAGTTTTTTATACATCAATCGCCAACTCTTCAAATCTCATCGAACATTCCTTTGTCATATGTGCTTGTATCTTCAAGACAAAACAAATGAATTTGACAAGGAAACATTAAGGAGTAGAGCAGTTTGTCAAAAATCAGCATTCAGTCAACGCCTAAATCAAGGAGGAAAGATCAATCTAACCTTCTTTCCTGAAGAGTGCATCGCTTACAACATACCCTGATTTGAACCACCAACCGCTGAACAAAACATCGAAGAGGAGTTCATTCCTTTTGTCACAGAAAGATTTTATTAGATGCCTGTTGTTACTCACTCTCAATGAAACAAACAAAGCGAAATGCAACCAGAGTCCAGCATGAATCAAAGATTATCAAATCCTTTCAAGTGTCCAAATCTAGAGGACACCAAAATTTCTGAGGAACTCCTCCAAGAGTGTCAAGAAAGTGCTTCATTTCAAAAACTTGTGGAAAGACTCATGGAAAATGACAAGGAAAAATATCTACTCATGCTCACAAGAAAAGGAGTTAAACTCCCTGAAGACTTTGACACTGTAAATTTAGAACAAGATCTCAACATTATGACTATCAAGAATGACAAAGAGAGGAGGAAGCACGTGACCCTAAACAAAACATACCCGAGAAAAATCTACCAAGGAAAAATATCCCTAAGAAAAACATCCCAAATAAAAACATACCATTCCACACACCATTTCAGCTTAGAACTAATGCAAGGGAAGAACTCTTTCCTCAACAAAATAATGCACCTTTGATTGCTCTCACTCAACAAATGCAAATGTTACAAAGAAAAATGCAAGACATGCAACAAGGGACAATAGTATGAAACTCCTTAACTGAAATTTGTCCTTATCCTGTTGACAGACAGTTGAACATGGTGCCTTTTCCCCCAAACTCAGATAATCCCAAATTTGACAAATATGCTGGGAAAAGTGATCCCCGTGATCATGTTCAGAAATTTTGTACCATGAGTCTTGAATTCACCCATGATGACACCTATTTGATGAGGTTATTCCCAAGAAGCTTGGTAGGACAAACAATGGAATGGTTATCCAAAATCACACCTCCTGTTAGATCATTTGATGAACTATTCAACAAATTCATAACTCAATATTCCTATAACATTCAACATGCTATCACTATGCTAGATGTCTGTAATACCGAGCAGAAAAACAATGAAACATTCATGGTATTCCTTCAATGTTGGTGATGTATGGTTTTGAGATATCCTCAAGATGTGCCCGAAAAGGAAAAGATGGAAATTTTCATCGACAACTTGAATAGTGAGATGAGTTACATACTCAAGCTTCAATGCATACCATCTTTTTCCAAATTAATTGAGAATGGCATCCAAGTAGAAGAGGCATGTGTTAAGAAAGGAACATTGAAATTCTTCAAAGAAGGAACAAATTCATCCAACTACAACAACCAAAACAATAACAACTTAGACAAATCCAGGTTCTGGACCCGAAACAAAAACAATAGAAATGAAGGAGGAAACGAATCAAATGATGCAAAATCCAAGCAACCCGTGCTAGCGTTATCAGTTAATCCTCAAGCTACAAAGAATCCCAAAGGTGATAATCAAGGCACTACCACTTATGCACCGAATACTAATCAAGATCAACTCAACGCAAACAACACCAACAATACCCAAAGCAATAACACCAATCAAGGACCTAATCCAAACTCATGAGATAACGCAAACAACTTTCAAAAACGCATTTACACACCACTAGGGAAATCTTTGGAATCAGCATACAAAGAACTCCTGGCAAACAAAATTATCTCATTACCCGCGATCAATAACTTTGAACCACAAATCAAACCACCCTGGTGGAATGACTCACACTTTTGTGATTTTCATCGCAACAAAGGTCATCAAACAAATGATTGCATGAGACTGAAAAACATTGTTTAAGACATGATTGATAGAGGCAATTTAACAGTCGATGGTCTCAAGACAAATGGTGACCATGGAGCCTTTAAGAATCCTCTTCCCAACTACAACAAGGATGGAGCTTCAACCTCAAATGATACACATGGAGCTCGTATCAATCACATCTACAATAACACCATCAATCATATATCAGTTGAGGATAATCAAGTAAATGTCATCACAATCAAAGACAAACATCAACATGAATCCGTCAACATAACAACCAGAGCTCAAAAATATGTCTTGAAGGGGCATACGTCAACAACAAACACCATACCCAAAATTCAATATGATCTAGTCAGTCAACTGCGTAAAACTCCTGCTCAAATATCTATACTGGAGTTGCTGAAACTTTTGCCAAAACACAAAGACATCTTGGAACAAGCACTATTGGAAACAAATGTACCTCAAGATCTAGATGCTGACAAAATCCAAGCCATGGTGACTCATATGGCAGGGCCTCATAACCTTACCTTTTCTAAGCATGATAATATCTCATTGAGCCATCCACACAATACTCCACTCCACATTGAAGTCTTGGTCTATAAGCATCGAGTCAAAAGAGTATTAATAGATGGAGGAGTTGGACTCAATATCTATACCTTGAAACTTATCTATGCATTAGGCTTCTCTAAGCAATCTATTGATCCACGCAAAAAGATCACTATCAAATCATATGATGATGAAGAAAGATCATCTAAAGGAATAGTAATGTTGCCAATTCAAGTAGGACCAATACAAAAGGACACTATGTGCCAAGTCTTAGACATAGACCTCACATATAATATCTTATTGGGTTGATCTTGGATACATGAAATGCAAGCAATACCTTCTACTTATCACCAGTGTGTTAAGTTCCCCTACAATGGACAGGAGATTTCTATATCAGCAGATCATAACCCATTTCAACATTTTAATGCTATGGGGGCAGCCCAAGATAGCTTGGTTCCACATAATAGAGAAAAACAAAGTTCCTCAAAACCAGATCTTCAGCAAGAAAAGTCTAAATCGCTATCTATGGATTTCAAGCAGAAAATGAAAATCAAAGAGCAAGGCATGGGAGAATACTCTTTGTAACCCTTGTGTTTGGCCAACTTACCAGCATCACCTAAATCTCATGGATTACCTACAGCATCAACACATCAAGCAACCCAGCCCATCACCAAGTTTGATGGAAAATTTATTCAACTAGGCACTCTAGCACATGAATCAAAGGAGAAAGACATCCTTAGTTGGTTGTACAAGGATGAGGAAGAAGACAAAGTGGCTACTGTGGAGGTATCTATACCAACACACCTGTATGGAAAAGGTTACTTGATCATGCAACAAATGGGATACAATGGCAAAGGACCTATTGGCAAATGACAGGAAGGCATCACGGAACCATTAGATCCTCCTTCACAATTCAGTAAAGACAAAATAGGATTGGGCTATGAATACATTCTACCACCAAGGAAGACACTAAGCAAATACCAAAAACCTCAATAGAAAGTAAAGAAGAAATACAAGGAAGACTCCTGGCAGGAGGCACTATTTGAGTTAGCAGAGACAATATGCAAAGAGCATGAAAATCAAGAATGAAAGCAATATCAAAGGAAGTCCATCAATCAAAAGAAGGAAGCATTTACTGTAGAAGCATATCATATTCAAGAACCAATATCCGACAAAGAGGAATCACCTCCTAGTAACATCATTCCTCCCCAAGGAGAGACAGTATATGAACAAATGCAAAGAGTGGAAGCAGGATCTGACACATAATTAGAGAAAACTATCAAACTTTTATCAATCATCAAAGACCTGTTCTCACCCTACAACATACTAGTCCACATCACTGCCAAAATTTGGGATAATACCTCTGAGACTAATTCCAATGAATATGAATGGGGCAGCTATTCTAATGTTACTAAAGATATTGGTGCAAATGACAATCATACACCCATCTCTCAAGAAGAACACGATACAAAATATAGACCACTTGAATTTGGTCCACAAAATATCTATGATGCCAAGGAAAATGAGCAACAACATTATGAGAAAGTCTACACAGAAGACGATACCATCGAAGACCTTGATGAAATCCTTAACATCTTTAATGCCCCGGCCAACCATGATGATACCTCCATCCTAACACTTACAATAGATGAACTTGATCCACCTAATGACTCCTTACCACTTGTCTTTCCTGGCCTCATAGACTGGGACAAACCTGAAACTCATGATATACCAATTTTCCCATATGACGAATCCATTATCCATTACTTGTGTACCATTAACCTAGAAACATACTCTACCAGTGAACAAAGTAACGGCATCTGCAATCAGGAGAGTGCCAAGTCTCTCAGTCACAAAAATGAACAACATAAAAGATCTACTGCTGAAAACCAGTCATTGGTAGCAATAGATCACAAAAAAGTAAAAATAAAGGACGCATCTAAAGGTGAAAACCTTTTTTAAGTCACCTAAAGATGGGAGACTTGACACTCTTCCTAAGCATTATCATGAGCAATCACCCATATTGGTTGAGCCCACTCAATCAATCAACATTGGTACTACAGAAGCAGCCAAAAATATACACCTTGCAGAATCTTTGACAGAGGAAGAAAGATCAAAGTTTATCAATTTTTTTAAAGAAAAGCAAAACAACTTTGCTTGGTCATATGTAGATATGCTTAGGATTGATCCACAATTAATCATGCATCATTTGTCGACTACTCTAGGAGCTAATCTAGTCAAGCAAAAATTGCGAAAGATGACTCCACATGTAGCACTCATAATTAAAGTTGAGCTAAAGAAACTATTAGACGTTGGATTTATTTGACCTATCGACTATGCTGAATGGATTTTCAACATCATACCAGTATCAAAACCAAATGGTAGTACCAGAATATGTACTGAATTTAGAGATGTCAACAAAGCCTATCCAAAGGATGACTTCCCTTTGCCTAGTATCAACATAATTGTAGACCTCACAGCAGGCCATGCAATGTTATCATTAATAGATGGTTTTTCAGGCTATAATCAAATCAAGATAGAAGAACATTTACCTATCCTTGTTGGAATGTCATGCCTTTTGGCTTAAAGAATGCAGGGGCAACTTATCAATGAGCAATGACAATAATATTTCATGACATGATGCATACCTTCATGGAGGACTATGTGGATGATTTACTAGCTAAATCATTCACCAGGGTAGAATATTTAAGCATCTTAGAGAAAATTTTTGATAGATTGGAAAAGTTCCAAGTCAGGCTCAACCCTAAGAAGTGTGTCTTCGGGGTTACATCAGGTAAGTTACTAGGCTACATAGTTTCAGCTAAGGGTATTGAAGTGGATCTAGCAAAGGTACAAGCCATTATGGAGATGCCACCACCAAAGAACATCAGCCATCTCAGATCTCTACAAGGATGGCCCCAGTCAATCAAGCGATTCATCACTCAACTAGCAAATAAAAGTCTACCATTCAATCATTTGCTACATAAAAATGTACCATTCATATGGGATGCCAAATGTGCAGAATCATTCTATCAAATCAAGCAATATCTAATGAACCCTCCAGTTCTAGTACCACCAATAGCAGGGAAGCCACTCATTCTCTACATTTCAACAATAGATATATCACTGGGGGCATTATTAGCACAAGAAGATCAACAAGGCAAGGAATGATCTATATATTACATCAGTAGGACATTGAACCAATATGAACTCAACTATACATTTATTGAGAAGGCTTGTCTAATAGTGGTATTTGCCTCTCAAAAGTTCTGACACTACATGCTAGCTCACACAATTAAGCTAGTTGCAAAAATTGATCCTCTCAAATATTTACTCAGCAAAGCAGCTCTTATAGGCAAATTGGCTAAATGGGTCATGATTCTCAGTGAATTTGATATCCACTACACAAAATGATGAGCTATCAAGGGACAAGCAATTGCAGATCAATTGGCTGAAGCACCACTACCTGTAAAACAATCTATGGAGATCGAATTTCTAGACAGGGATGTTCTTTCTATTTCCACCAAACAATGGACCCTATACTTTGATGGATCCTATACTCAACATGGTTCAAGTGTTGGCATTCTGTTCATCACTCCTGAAGGGCACACCATACCAAGATCATATCGGCTCATGTTTCCATGCACAAATAAAATTGTTAAACATGAGGCACTGGTTATAGGCATCAAAATGGTCGTGGAATGGAGAATCACAAAATTAAAAGTCTATGGAGATTCACTACTAGTCATCAATCAAATCAACAATGACTAATAGACAAAGGGCGACAAGCTACTACCATACCAACAAATGGTGGATGATTTCAAACAATATTTTGTACACATCACCTTCGAGCAAATACCAAGGTTGGACAATAGAGCAGCTAATGCAATGGCTACTATCGCTTCACTACTACAAATTCCAGAACAACAAAATCATTACAAGTTTCTGTTGGAGCAACTGTTCTCCCTAGCCTATGACCATTTTGATTCCCATGTTATCTATGCCTTGACCGGTTCTGACTCTCTGTTATACAAACCAATATACGACTATCTTAAAAACAATATCCTACCCATTGACCTATCCCAAAACCAAAAATGCAACTTTATCCGGCAAGCCGCCCATTATACTCTCACTGCTGATACTTTGTACCATTGAGGTCTAGATGGTACTCTTCTTCGTTTCCTTGATTGTAATGAATTTGACTCCGCTTTACAAGAGCTTCATGAAGGTATCTGTGGCACACATTCAAGTGGTCCTACTCTTGCTAAAAAACTTCTAAGAATGGGATATTACTGGCTGACAATGGAAAAAGACTAATCATTTTGCAAAGAAGTATCCTAAATGCCAAAACCATAGAAATCTTATACATGCACCAGCATAGGAACTGCAGCCATTCACAACATCCTAGCCCTTTTTCTAGTGGGGACTGGACTTAGTTAGCAAAATACATCCTTCATCTTCAAATGGACACAAGTTCATTATCACTGCAATAGAATACTTTACCAAGTGGATTGAAGCGGTCCCCATGACCACAGTGACTAGCAAACAAATTGCCTCTTTTATCCTTAATTATCTGATCTGTAGATATGGTATTCCAAGTTCCATCATTACAGATAATGGATGACCTTTTAAGAACCAAGATGTGCAAGAACTATGAGAAAAATTCAAAATCCAACATTGTTTCTCTACACCTTACTACCCACAGGGGAATGGTCAGGCAGAAGCATCCAACAAGACAATATTCAAAATCCTAAAGAACAGTGAATGATGCAGGCAAAGATTGGCATGTACAACTCAATCCAACACTTTGGGTATACAAAACTAGCATCCGCACACCTACGGGAGCTACACCATATTCATTGGTGTATGGATCAGAAGCCATTTTACCCTTGGAGGTAGAAATTCCATCTCTCAGAGTCTCTTTGAAAGGCCTAATTCCAGATGAAGAGCATCAAGTCAACCGACTACAGGAGCTAGAACTTCTAGATGAAAGATGCCAATGTGCCTACACTCACCTCAAAGCATATCAGCAATGCATGTGCAGAAGCTACAACCACAAGGTCATTCCCAAAAAAATTTAAATTGGTGATTTAGTACTCAAGGAAAATCCTAGAAATCAACAAGATCGGGAAAAGAAAGGGAAATTTGAATCTAACTGGTTAGGTCCCTATGTCATCATATCAGCCTATGGATCAGGCACTTATCAGCTAACAAATTTAGAAGGGGATGTGCTTGATGAACCAACTAATAGCATTCATCTGAAGAAATACTACACTTGAGTAGTCTAATGCACGGAAAAGTCAAAAATATCAAAAAAATCAAAAAAAATATCAAAAATCAAGAAAAAGCAAATAAAAAGGTACAATAAAAGCAACTAGTGAAAACCTAGCAACAAGCACTACTGTGATAGGACAACTCCTCTATTTATCTTTACTACCAAACCAGTATATCCACAATCCAGGACTATCGGCCATCGTCGAACATTTTTTATCGCATTATCCAAGACATACTTAGGGTAGTCACTATCCTGGTTTATCCAAATATCATTTCATCATATCCCACCATGGCTTGGTAATCACTGTACAAATTAAGAGGAAAACTCAGCTAGGGGTAGTATTGATCAGAACTTGCAGCAAATTCAAGACTTCAAAACTTGTAGCAAACTCAGAACATCATATCCAGTAAACAGCTCAACAATCACAACAAAACCACACATTGATCACTTAACAGGATTCACAAAATATGATGGATGATTTTTTGAAGTATCAAATGTTGGCATTTTGCATGAAGTTTTGACTATTTTTACCCCTAAAATTTTTGAGCTATTGGATCCTCTATATTTTCTCACCAAAGCATCAAGCTAGAGAAAGTCATGGGGACTCCAATATTTTTTAGTTATTTGTTTGTGAGGCAATCACTTATACTGTGCAAATACTTGTCTCGAGACGTGATTCACAACATATCACTAAAGACATGATTCCACTTTGCGCATACAACTGGTTTAATCTTGTCTATTTATACGCAATCCACACTCAGGTCATCCTGGTTCAATTATACCTTGACGCTTGTGCTCTCTTGCAAAATCAAAAATGATGTAAATTTTTCTCAGCTCATTATGGTTCAATTATACCATTATGCTTGTATAAATTTTCAACATATTCCAAACAAATTAATGCTCAATGATGATACCTACAAAGAAAGCAAAAACATGTGGCTATATAGGGATGACAAACGTAGAATGAGGATGCTAAATTTAGTTGCATATCATTTTACAATTAGTTGCATATCACATTAATCTTGCATCAGTATCATTTCATTTTCCATATCATTATCATACATCTCATTTTCAAGATACATATCATATCCTACATCTCATTTTCAAGATACATCTCACAACATATCATATCATACATCTCATTTTCAAGATACATCTCACAGCATATCATATCATACATCTCATTTTCAAGATACATCTCATAACATCATGCATTAACACATCATATTCATCACATATCAAATCACATACATCTAAGCATCACATCATCATCATAGAATAATCAAAATCATATAGAAAGCATCATCCATAACACATCACATGAGGATCAAGGAAAATGGTGTCATATATATATATATATATATATATATATATATATATATATATATATATATATATATATATATATATATATATATATATATATATATATATATATATATATATATATATATATATATATATATATATATATATATATATATATATATCTCAAAAATGATCAATATACAAAATATGTCAGGTTTGTGCCAAAAGAAACAAAATACAATGGCAATAGTGTCTCTCAAGTATGATTATCTCCTGAGGGTGACAGTCTCACAGCAGATGTCCTAGCACCTGGATCTCCAGGTGGATCCTGTCTAGGAGGCCCTATCACTCTTCTGCTCTTTGTCCTTGACCTAGTCTCTCAAGATCAACTTGATCTAGAAGCTGTAAAACTCGGCACTCGGCACTCGACACTCCCTAGGCACTACATCCTTGTAATGCCTCCTTGGCTCTTAAAGCCACCTCTCTCAGGGTATCTCTCATTGAGCCACCCACTGCCGCTCTCTCCAAAGCCTCTACTCAAGCCTCAGATTGACCCAACCGCTCCAGAACTGTATCTCGCTTAGTGGTTAGCTATGTAATATGTTGCTAATATGCCAATAGTTATGTCTACAGGTGTTGCACTGATAACTGTAGTGACCTAATCTGTGCATCCTCCCAGTGCGTTGGAATCTGCATCTGGATGGGTACCTATGAAGTGGTACCCCCCATGCCTCTCCCTATCCTCGGTGCTAGTGGGGATAACACATTAGATCTCCTCCTCTGAGCCAGGCATCTAAACTCATCAGTCCCTCCCACCGCTGCTATCACCTCTCCCACTCGCTCCTCTCCCCCATCTCTGATAGCCAAACCTCCTCTCCCTCTATCCACCATCGCTCGCCACATAGCTCTCTCCACTCAAATCCCTTTGGCACCACCATCTCCACCCCTGTCTCCTCTCCTCCCACCATCTCCACCCCTATCTCCTCTCCTCCCTCTATCCCCTCACCGATCTAGGCCACCTCCTTTACCCTTGCCACCATCATCCCCTCCAACATCCCCACCTCCCACATCTAGCTCCTCTCCATCCTCTCTATGTCTCCCTAGCCTCTCCGACTGCTCATCATCCTCATCATCATCAAAAGCAGGAATCATCTCCGCTGGATCTGATATCCTGGCAACTGCATGTGCTGCAAATAGTGTGGCAAACTCCTCTGTCATCCCTGCGTCCACTACCCCATAGGAGTAGTCCCATATCTGGCTGGCTAAGTGAAAGAACTCCTCAACTGCCATCGTGCTATCAATAGTGGGTCCCCACTCTAGTATATCCTATCTTCGTCAAGCATACAAGCATGCTCCCTGTGGAACTCCCTACTAATGACCTTACTGCCGCAACACCCGGCTATGCAAAAATCTCTCAATAACAAAGGGCATCTGCCCTATCAAAAATTGGGACATGTAGACATAGGACATCTCCATCCCATCCTCTGCCCATATCTCGCACTCCATGTACAGTCTCCAGATGACCGTATCAATATCATCTAACACTCTCCTCCAATGCTCTAGTTTGCCCAGCTTACGCTGGACAACTATCCCTCAATATTCGTATGCATAAGCACACCCAGCTGGCCTATCTCTGTCTACCAGTGGCTTGGCTATGAGAATATGCTCCCACACCCATACCTATAGGAGTGTAACTCCAGCTGATAAACTGTTATACCCCAAGTACACCACCTGATGCAGATCCCTGTATAAGTGGGCTAGCATAGCCAACCCCCATGCGAATCGGTGACCTTGTGTCACCATGTCCTCTAGGACCAACCCCCATCCTACTACCAATCCCTTCGACCTACAGTCGAGACATAAGAAACCACCTATGAACCCTGCCAGCACTGATGGTAGAGGAATGTAATCCAAATCTATGAACTCCTTCCATGGGATCTCATATCCACAAACTGTATCATCCTGTAAAATCCGACGAAGAGCCTCTATCCCGCCCTCCTCGGTCTGCTCATATGGTAAAAGTGCACCTACCATGGGAATCCACAAAGTACGGTAGCAATCCTCTGGTGTCACTATAATCTCCCATGTTGCCAAATGGAAGGTGTTGGTGTCACTATTCCACCTCTCAGCCAATGTTGTCAATAAACCCTGGTTAATGATAAATTGGGGCATCTCTAACAAAGAGGATAGGCCACACCTCTCAATGATATCCCTATTAGCCTGTGTCAATCATGGTATCAATGACCACGGTCTCAGAAATCACTCTCATGACTAAACAACTCCAATGCGCTCATGTCAAAAAGCAAAACAAGTCCAATATCAGTTTCCTCATCAAATCAATTCTCATCAAATCAAATTCATACCAACTTGAAACATTGAAAATCTAATCAAGTTCCACATCATATCAAATCCATTTCCATATCAAATCATACCAACTTGTAAAAGAACCCAAGTTTCACATCAAATTGTAACACAACTCAAGTTTCACAATCATATCAACTTGTAACACAACTCAAGTTTCACAATCAAATTAACTTGTAAAACAACTCAAGTTCCACAGCCATATTAGCTTGTAAAACAACTCAAGTTCCACATATATATCAACTTGAAACAATGCATATCAAATCAAGTTCATATCAAACATCCATATCATAATCCACCTCATATCAAATCAACATCAAATCAATATCAACTTGAAATGTTGCAAATCAAATCAAGCTATATCAGAACTCATATTGGACAACTTATCAAAACAATAACAGTAGGCATGCAGGCTGAACTTCACACCCATCTCGGTAAAACTAGCAAAAACTTACTTATCTTTCTTCATCCAAAATTCTACTTTACCCAAATTTTTCCCTAATGCGCTAAACAATCTTATCTGCGTGCTAAACTGTTGGTTATGCGATACCCTGTCCTCTCAACGCACTACACCATTCACCCTATGCGCTACCCTATCCTATTTATGTGCCACCTAAACTACCCTAAGTGCTACAAACCCCTATGCACTATCTTAACCTGGCCCTGTGTTGCAAGCCTAACCCTATGCACTAGGATATACCTGCACGCTATCCTACACTACCCCTGCGAACCCCGGCTAACCCTATGCACTAGTTCTCTCCTACGCGCTACCCATTTTCTCCTATGCGCTATCCTGTGCCCTCGATGCACTAACCTATATTTATGCGCTACCCTAACCTACCCCTATGCTACCCTAATCTACCTGAATGTTACCCTACTTTGATAAACCCTATGTGCTATGAAACCTATTGTATGTGCTATAGTTTGACCCCGGCGCACTAAACCATTAAATTCGCATGTGAAAATTCAAAAACATGATCAAAAATGATAAAACAAAAAACCAAAAGGGGTCAAAAAAGATGACTTACCAGTGGTCCATACATGGCAAGGCTCTGATACCTCTGAACGAGCTCGAATTGATGAGAAGCAAAGGAAACTAGCATTTTGTCTTTCTCTCCAAGTGTCACTTTCTCCAAAGTCAACAAGCACAAATGAGACAAAATAATCACCTTTTACCTTTTTATAAGGTAAATGAAAATTAGAGTTGCATGGACGCGCACGTAAATTTCTCGTGGGCTCATTTCTAACCCTCGCAAACATCATTATCAGGAGATGAATCAATTTATTGCATTCAACATAGACAAAAATTTAAAATGCAATCAAATGTATCAAAGCAAATCAAATTTTCAAAATTTTGATTCATCTCCTAAGGGGGCATTATCAACATCATTTATACAATCTAGGGCATCGTTTATCAAATTTGGGGCACAACATGAACATCTTGACATGAAATCACACTGATCATAATCAAATCATGATGACACATCATTTTCTTTGAATCAACATGTGCACACACGTCACTTCAAAGAGGGGCAAAATGTAGACGTATAAAAATGACCATATTCCTAAATGAATATTCAATGTTCATTTTATTCTCATTCCTCTATTTAGTTAAGTTTAATTTAATTAAATCACCTGCATTCTTCTATTTAAATTAAATAAATTATTCAATTTATTTAGTTAAATTTACTTAAGCCCTTAATGTCATTTAATTGAATAAATCATTTTATTTAATTAAAACCCTTCTCCCTACTTTTTAATTAAATTTACATTTAATTAAATAGTTTACCCCAATTAAATAAATCTAATTTATTTAATTTCCCAGCTTACAACCAAATTGAAATAAAGCAATTTATTTTAATTAATACTATTATTCCTCATCCACTTGCATTTTCCTACATCTCCCACTTGCATCCTAATCCCCTTCCTAAATTCTTCTAGAATCCATCTTACCCTAATCAATTAACCCAAACCCATTCATTATCCCTTTTCCCTATAGTTGAGGAGGTCACTTCTCAAATTTGGAGTAAAGTCTTCAAAAGGCATTAAAGCCTTTATGCCTTCAACAAGCCAACTTGTTGAATACCCCCAAATTTGGAAGGACTCTTACAAATTTATCCCCAAAGTCTTCAAACCATTAATGGTTAACTAACCCTTAGTGCCATGGTTAGAGACTTTTTGACTAACTTAACCCTCATCTAACCTAGGGGTCTCATCAAGCATTTATTGCTTTGACCATGGTTACCCTTTTAACCTTTGCACAAGAGTTTACACCTTGGGTAAAAGCTTTATCCATTGGATAACCCTAACCTAACCTTAACCCTTACCTTCTAAGGTAACCATGAGGTCTTCTCAAGCATTTAATGCTTCTTATCTCTCCTCTCAAGCAGTCTTATGTTGACAAATGTCACCATTTCATTGGTGAAAATTATAAACATGGATTGATAACTTTCAATCCTGACCCTTGATTAACTCCTCCAATCTTGACCATCCATTGCCTTATTTTCACTATAAATAGAGCTCTCATTCCCCCATTTTAAGGATCCATAAAATCTTTTATTATCTCATTTATGCTCAAATTTATTAATACATCTAGCTTCTCTTTGTAATAGGAATTAATCTAATAAGCATTTTAGAGTATTTCCTTTATCATTAGCTTAAATCGTTAACTAGTATATCATGTTAGGATAATATTGTTATTAACTTTGTCATCTTATAATCTTGTTTACTTCATTTGTAGAATCATGCATAGATAGGATGCATTTCATGTTAAAATCAATCTAAAGCATCCGTCATTCTTGCATTCGTCATCCCTAAGTCACTTTGCTCAGTGATCTGAGAGCAAAGGCATTGGCTCCAGGGACCTTGTGAGATAGAGAGCCATGGAACCTACCTTGGGAAGTTGAGTCATTCCTCATGACTCCATAACTTGCACCAAGAAGTCCTATGGGTGTGTGAACAAGCTCTTTGAGAATACATTTTCACATTTTGAGTTTCATAGCCCCACTTTTCCTACACACACTTACCAATTTGACAATCTTTACATATCACACTATCTAGTTTGACAAGCTGGGGTAATCCTCTTACAACACTTGACTTGCTTATCTTAACCAAATTATCAAAATTAACATGGCAACATATTTTATGCCACAACCAACTATCTTCCATTCTTGCAATCAGACAATTATTAATATTACTATTCAAATGGAATAAGTTACCTCTAGTTTGCTTCCCGGTAGCAATAAATTCACCATTACCTCCAATAATTCTGTAGACTCCACTTTTAAACTCAAGCAAATAACCTTTATCATTGAGCTGACCAATACTTAAAATATTATGCTTAAGACCATCAACCCAAAATACATCATCATTATTACTCTTCCCATTTAGAGAGATTGAACCTTTGCCTTTCACCATTCAAGGAGAGTTATTTCCAAATCTAACAACACCTCTATCAAATTCAATAAGGGTTATGAACTTACTTTTATCTCCAGTCATGTGGTGTGATCAGTCACTATCTATAATTCATTCATCACTATTCTCCATATGAGATACTAGTGCCTTTTCATCTGATAGTTCCTCATTCATGGCTACAAACAAAATTTCTTCATTGTCATCTTCTTCTTCCAACTCCTCATCGGGTACACCTTCATCTATTGCAAGATAACAATGTTTCTTTCCCTTTCCTTTGAATCTTCTAAACTTCTCTTTCTTATCAGTGTTAGGGTAGTTAGCAGCAATATGACCAATTTTACTACAAGAGAACCACTTCAAAGGTAGCTTTCCTTTATACTTACCAGTGCCTCTTGAAAATATATTTGCTAACAATGCCTCAAGTTCCATCACTTGATCTTCATTGTCTTCATTTCCTTTGTTACTTCCATGACTTGTCCTGCACTCATGATTTTGACATATGTCTTTTCCTTTTCTAGCAGATGAACAGTTAATAGAAGCTTTAAAGGCAGATTTAGTAGATTTTGTCACACTATTGTCAAAACTATTTAACTCAAAAGATTTAATCTTACCAATAAATGAATCAACAATTACCTTATCCTTTGAAATAGATCTAAGTTCTTAGATTGCCGATACTCTTATAGCATACTCAGGTTGAAGAGTTCTGAGCATTTTACTTACTATTGCATCATCTTCTATTTTGCCTTTAGCACTCTTTATGCCACCAGCAACTTCTTTGATTTTCTAACCATATTGTGCAATATTCTCTCCTTTAAGCATTCTCATGTCATCAAAATTTCCTCTCAAGATTTCCTCTTTGGCTCTTTGAACATGCTCATCTACTCCATAGATTGTCTCTAACTTTTCCCAAACCTCACCTGTAGTTTCAAATCCTTGAACATCAATATATTCTAAATCAGATAGAGTACTTATAATAGCTTCTAGGGCTTGCATGTTATCTTGTTGCTCTCTGATTTCATCCGGTGTCAAGCGAGTAGTAGTAGGAGCAACATATGTTGTTTCAACTTTCTTCCAATATTGTGCACCAGGACCTTTGATGTAGATCTTCATTTTGTCTTTCCAGATCTTGTAGTTATCCTTGTTGAACTTAGGACCCTCTTTCTTCATCATCTTGACTTTCTCAGAATCTTTTCCTCAAGTGGTTAGGCTTTTTGCACATAGAGGACCAAAGCTCTAATACCAATTGTTAATCCTATGAGGATCTGGTTAATACTGAGAGGGGGGCTGAATCAGTATTAAGACTAATTAAAACTTTAACTCAAAAGCAATCTTTTCTCAGATCTGAAACCATTTAACAAATATCCCAACTTCTTTAATCAGATCTAATAACCTCTTTATCATATTTGCTTACCACATTAATTAAATCATTTACCTCATCTATCAATACTTTCACCACCAAAGCAATCATATAAACTTGACCATTTACCAGCTCATTAACCTTATCAATTAGATCAAATACTTTCTCAAACAACTCCTTATCAGTACCGGTAACCTCTGATAAACTTTTGATAAAATATCATAACCGGTGTCTTAGAAATAATGCATGAAATGAAGGATAAACAATAACATCACATGAAAAACATTCCACACATGAACACCATAAGTTTTTTATGTGGAAACCCAAATAGGGAAAAAACCATGGTGGGAGTTGGCACCCTCAAATATTTGTACTCTTTTGAACTATGCCCTATTAGGAGCTTACAATACGCCCGGTTAGGAGCATACCCTATTAGGAATCACCCGGTTAAGGGATTTGCCTTGCAACCTAGTTAGGAGCTTGATGATCTGTTAGGATCAACCTTGTGAGAGGATTTAATGCTCTTTTGAGAGCTTCCCTATAGGGGACTTAAATGTTTAAGGCCTATTAGGACCTACCCGGTTAAGGGATTTAACCTACTACAACTATTAGGGAACAATAGTATGAAAATGATTTGTTTTCTTGCACTTCGTTGCTTGCTTAATCAGATCCAATTATACACAACACTCTACAACTCTCACACAGATATAACACTTCACTTGGATGGCTTAACACAATCTCTAAGACCACCAACATAATAAACATCAACTGTGTCATCCTAAATAGCCATCTCAACTAGGTCGGCCATAAAACCCTAATTACATCATGAATTTACAATTTAAATCTTAATATATTGTCACAAATCATTATACAGACCATTACAACAAATTATAATGCAATATCAACTGTTGGTTGATCGTAACCCATCACGGAAATCTGATTTGTACCAAATTCAAACCCTCAAAACACTCTACTAAGCGTTTCGTTGATTCCCAAGAAATTCTTCCTTTAATCATGCCAAAACAAAAGTTAAATCTTTCACGTGGGTTGTTTCTTGTTACCAACTTTATGTAGACTCACCGTCGATTACTGTCATAACAAAAATCATTACCGGTTTGATGATTTCTTCACTGGTGTTAAACCCTACTAATACCTTAGCAAAAATTCATCAAAAATTTAAAACACGCCTTTCGGTAATTTTCACAAGTTCTGGATCCAGTCATATACACCTTTCCATGATACAAGTTCACCATCCAAACCACAAATCACCAATCATCATTGATCGACCAATCCAATCAAAACAACTCTACTTTACCGATTAAAGTCATATTTCACAGTCTTCAGTTCTCTGTTGGTAAACCATGTCTTTTGGTAAACCAAATCACTAAGATGACAAAATAAAACATCATGAACATAAGTTGACACCAGTTGCCATCAATGACAATGTTGTTCTCAAATTCTGATTCCCCTCTTATCCCTTATAAGAAAATATAGTAACTATGTCTGCAAATAAAGAGATCAAAGAAAAAGAACCTCAGAGAAACATATGACAAGGTTTCAAGAACCTTCTACACTTTGAACTTATCCAAATTTCAAGAGGTTATGCCTTCTATGAATAACTTCACACTTTTAAAATGATATCCATAGTAAACCAATCCAAAAACCAGTGAATCTTATCGCCTCAACATGAACTGAAATAATAAAAGAAAGCTTATGCTCATTTTCAGTATTGATCTTCAAGAAATGTAGAAAGATAGCTACAACTGATACCAGTGCCTTATCTAGGCTATAGAGTCATCTAAGTTAAACAAGTATTTCACAATCAAATATCTTCATACATATCATCACTTCAGCTTCTATCAACCCCATACATGCCTGACATATATAAGAGTCTTTCCTTATTAGACTAGACAATGTTCATCAGATTCAAAGTCTCCAACAAAATAACATACTAACAGAGATATTCCTTGCATATTTAATTCCCCTCCTAAAGAAGAAAGCTAAGAAACATATCTATAAAGACTACATTACAATCCATGTTCAATTGAATAACCCCTGATTACCCAAATGAAACCACTAAATTATTGAAAGCACACTAGAAGACAACACAAATTCTAGGCTCGAAGATTTATGGTCTGTATATTGATATTCATTTTTGAAAAAATCTTACAAAACTTTGAATATTCTCTGTAAACTTAGAAAAAACCCAGATAGATTTCTCTAGAGTTTCTTTACAAATTCTTGTGATCCCTCTCTAACTAGTTCTGGTATCCATTTATAATAGTATGGATGTATA
Source organism: Cryptomeria japonica (assembly GCF_030272615.1). Lineage (NCBI taxonomy): Eukaryota > Viridiplantae > Streptophyta > Pinopsida > Cupressales > Cupressaceae > Cryptomeria > Cryptomeria japonica. Next base: position 550,720,085 of record NC_081414.1, on the reverse strand, counting down.
CAAGCTTTGGACCTTCTCAAAAAGTTTGTTACAACAATCTTCTTGTTTCAACAAGAAGTTATGAATCTTTTCCATATTCTAACAGCCCCCTTCCCACGGTTGTCATTCAACGGCTTCTTCTTGAACCTCTACATCCAGCACTACATACTTTCTTGTCCACTCTTGGTACATGTCATCAGCAGGTCATGAGAAGTTAATAACTTTCCCTCTTGTTTTGGCCAATCTCTTCCAAGAGTTTCTCATTTTATTGACCTCTGAGTTTAGAAAGCCATAGTGTGATTTAATTTTTTCTATCTCCTTAATTGTTCTGACAAATAGGGAAGTATCATCTGTGCTAATGATTCCCTTTATCCTTAATGATAGGTTGGCTCCTAATTCATTAAGCCATACTTGTTTGTCCTTCAACTGAGCTGGACTGGCAAAACCCCCAGGAAATAGTTCAAATACCTGCTCAGTGTACTCTTTCTTATACAAATTGATCTTCCTCTCTGCATTATCTACTCCTTCTGCTAATTTTGCCAGATCCTTTATCAGGTCACAAGTGGATTTGATAATGGGGTCAGCCCCTGCCTCATCATAAGATACACATATAAGTTCTAGGTCTTCCTCCCTAGGCTTCCACTTGTCCAAAATAGGTATTAGGATAGCCTTGTCTCTATTGAGCTCATTCCACATATCCAAAACTTTACTCATATTGTTATACACCAATGATGATCCTATAGTGTCAGCAAAACTCAAAATTGTGGCCCTCACTCTCTCTTCATACATAATTGCAAATAGGATTTGAGCCTGTTTTAGCTTTTCCAACTCCTGAGGAGTGATCTCAACTGATTGGGAACCAAAAGGTGCAAGAGAAGGTGGGAATTCAATGATAGGGCTAGTAGATGGAGGCTATGTAGGAGAAGAAGCAATCATCAAGATTGAGGACTCATCTTGATGGTATTGTCCTACCAATTGGCTTTTCAATTTAGCAATAATGGTGTCTCGGCTCATTACCTCTCCTTTGGCATCATTGTAAGCTTTTAGGACAGTCTCTAACTTAGCTTGGAGAGCTCCCTTTTCCATTGCTTCTTTATCTACCACCGCAACATTAAATTTTGCAGTTTCCAAGGCTATGCTAGCAGCCTCCACCACTCCTGTATTTTGTACTCTCTTCACTATCATACCTCCAAGGTAGCTTGACTTTGGGGTATCCTTTTTCTTTATATTTTCATCTCTCTTCAAAGACCACAAGACCAAGGCAGCATTATCCTTGCTGAAGGTTACTCCTTCCATAGGCTTGGTCTCTTTCTTGACTGCCTCTAAAACCAAGGCATCTGCTATATCCCATTCAAGAAGGATGAGTACACCAGCCTTTGCTACCATTTCCCTTCCTTTCTCAGGAGTGATGGTCTTAAATTCAATGACCATTTCTTGTTTTATTTCTTCTTCCACCACAGCTACATCCTTGTGGGGTTTCTCATTCTTCCTCTTCTCACATCTGGCATTGAAGTTATCAATATTCTACTTCCACATGAATTGCATGAAAGCTTCTGAGGTAACAAAGTTGCTATTAGCTAAGAATTCTTCACTGGCCTATTTAATGGCAAGATCTAGTTCCTGGCCTTTGAAATCATTGGTGGTTATGTCCATCTCAGCATCTTCTGGCTCTTTAGGCATTCCATCCTCTACTTCATCAAATGTATAGGTGATCTCCCCTAGACTCCCTAGCTGCAACAATTGTTCAGTTGTTGCCTGCTCATCTCCTATATGAATGGGGGATTGAGATGGGGAATACAGGGGCTCATTAGTTTGCACTCCCTTTCCCACCCTTTGCTTCTTTGGGGAGTTTTGAATGTCAATGACATCTTGTATTTTCCTCTTCCCTTTTGAAGTAGAAGGCTCCCCTGTTGTTGGCACCAACACACTGTACTTGGATTTTCTATGCAGCACATAGTCACCTGGAGGGATTGCTTTAGCAGATGTAGACCTAGCTAGAACTAGTCTTGCCTTCTCAAGGTTATTTTTAATCACTGCTTCCCTCTTCTCCTTTAGTGTTTGCATTACATCTTCAAAGAAAAGAATTAGGAATTTGGCCTTTTCCTCAAAGGGATGAAAACTGGACAAAGGGTCATAGCTGCTGTCAAATTGGTGTACAAAATCAAGAGCCTTCTTGTAGGCCACCCATTTCACTTTCCTCAGCTCCTGCTCATCCAAATCAAACTCATTTCTGATGAGGTCTTAAGGGAATTGGAATAGGTGGGGTCTACCTTTACATACTGCCCTTTTTCTAAACATACCATTAAAGAAATCTTTAGGGTCAGAAAACCTTGACACTGCAATGGAAAAATGGTATTGTTCAAAGAATTCCTCAAAGCACTTCCATCCACCCTTAGTAATCACAAATTGATGTGTTGTCGTTACTATAGGGAAAATTATCCCTTTTCCTTTGTTAGATAGCTCTACCTCTTGTACACTCCCAATCTGCCTCAAGATCTTTGCAATTTCTATTTTCAATGGGACCTAATATGGTAACAAAAATGGAGTACCTCTGAAACCATACACTCTGAAAACTGTGGAAACAAGGTACAAGTATATGTCACCCCAATTGTGGACAATCTTAATTTCTTCAGCAAACTCCTTAGGCCTAAGAAACTCCAATAGATCTTTAGGGACCCTTAGATTCTCTAAGCATAAGAGAATTCTGATTTTGGATGCAAAACACTTATCAAACTTTAGGTAGCTGGCATCCTTCCTATCCCATGATAACACTGTGCTCCATAGCTGAACTAACATTTTCTCCCCATCCTTTTCTTTCACCAGATCCATTTCATTTGCAAAATAATCACCACCCTTGAATAGAAAAAGATGCATGAGAAGGGAGTACCATCCAAAAGGCCTATCCACCTTACCATTCTTTATCCCTATCAAGCCTTCATGGATTGCATCAGTAATATAGGGGGCATAATCAAATGTTACTGCCAGAGAAGGATTTAAAATTTGAGCTATCATTAACATATAATGAGTTGGCATGTTCACTTCAGCATCCTCTCCAAAAATCTGGCAAAGTGACCAGTATAATCCTTTGGCTCTAAGAGTGAACCAATTTAGGGAGAAAGGCTCCATGGTATTAGGTCCTAAAATAGTCAGCCATCCTATTTTGACAAAAAATTATTTAAGAGGCCCATTTCTAAGATGATTCCTCTATGCACTATAGACTTGAGCTAATTATTCAAAATTAATAGGCTCCAAATAATTGGACACCTCGCTGAGCCCAAATACATTTCTGAATTCATCGTCATTGACTTCAATGAGGGTTTTTCCAATTATATATGATCTGAGTTAGAGGGTCATAATTATGTACGATCTGAGTTAGGAGATCCACATCCATGAAAACTCTAGGGACCACCAATTTACCTACATCCAACTCCAAAATATTGTTCATCGAGGCAAGGGAGTGTCTCATACCGAAACCAACCTTGAACAAACCCAAACCAAACAACCCTATCTGTGGATCTCTCATCCAATTGCCCTTGTCATACAATCCTTCTTCTATTCTCAAGCGAGGAGCCTTGGGTACTAATTCTTTAACTTTAGCTGCTACATTTGTGGACATAGACAATTATTCCAGGAAGTCATCACAAATTTCTCTCTCCTGGTAATTAACCCTCCCTATGAAGTCCCTTCTAGGTGCCATCTTAATGATATGCAAATATTCTAATTATTAATCAAAACAATTCTTTAACAAAACACAAACCACAATTCAATCAATCTTTCAAGTAACTGGTAAGCAAAATACAAGAAAACCTGTTTTCGGCCTGAAGAACTCTACTCTACACCAGCTTTTCTGCAACAACTCTTCAAAATGATGCCTACATTCAATTGATGTGAGCGTATATATGGCAATCGGGCTCTTAACTACGACATTGACACCACATGCTTCGGCCATCACTTCAAAATTGAATTCATGAATGAATTCATAAATTTCACTCCAACAGATCATAGAATGTTTGTGTTTCTATCACTTTGTTGTTTCACCATTTTGCAAAGCCTAAAATCCGTGCTTCTTCATCATGAAAAATCACGCCAACGGTTAGATCCAGCGAAACTTGCATGGCCTTTACTTTATTGACTATTCTTCATTCAATGATGGGCTCAGATCTCTTTTGACATTTCGTGAAAGCTAAACATCATGCACATTTATCTTGCGAAATCGTGCAGGCCATCCGATCAAAAGGAACTTGATCAATCTTTATCCTGTTCTGTGACTGGCGGTTTACCCCACTAACCATGCACCAAGCCCTGAAGGCTAATAGTTTTCACTGTTTCATGAATGGTAACTACCCTGCATCTTTGGTCTCTGAAATGGTGCCCATTGTTAGATCCTCTTTGAGATACCCGCCTTTTAACAAACTTAACCGGTAGAAGTGGGCCCTCTGACTCAGCACCATCCAGCCTAGAAACTGACTGGCAAAGGAAACCAACGTGTCAGTCACTTGTCAAAAACCTTCCACGGGATCCACTTCAAGATAGCCACATGCATCTGACAATTTGTCTTTTCGTCAGCAGTCTGATCCATCTGTTCTACCACGACACTGACCAAGTGGTTGGCATGCCCCTTTGCTATTTCATTAAGGTTAACTTTCAGTCACCTTAGGGCTACGAAATGACATTGACCGTCCAATCAAAAGGAACTTGATTGGTCTTTACCTTAGTCTTTTCTGCCTTGCGGATCCAACTTCCCTTTCGCCATTTTGCGAAGCATAAGACCCATGCATCTTTGGCTTGTGAAATAGCACAAGCCATCTGATCAAAAGGAACTTGATCGGTCTTTACCTTATCTTAAAACTTGAGTGTCGGACTCACTTCTTCCTTTTGCCATTTTGCGAATGGTAATTCATAGGCATCTTTGAATTGCGAATTCACGCATGTCGTTAGATTAAAAAGAACCTGTGCGATGGTTAGGAGCCCAATTAAAAATTAAAACTTTAGGAAAGACTTTAGAGAAAATAAAGCACTACTAGACCTTCCTAGGGAGAAATACAAAGGGGGGAACACTTCTCATGACAGACGGACCCTTCCTTAAGTGAATAAAGTAACACAGAATTAGAATGAAAGGGTTTTTCTTAGACACAAGAAGGGTTAAAACTAAAACCTTAAACCCTCTTCTAGACCAAGAACACAAAAGCAACAAGGCCACAATCCAACTCAATTTTTTAGACCTTTAGCCAACTATGGGACAAGAATACCCTTTTTTTAAACAGTGATAACAGACAACATAAATAAATAATCATGTCATCCATCCATAGAATCTCTATTTCTTCATCACAAATAGACTTCTATCATTTACCGTAGCAGTAATCCATCTTCAATTGCATCACCTCATCTGCATTAGTTATGCCAAATGCCCAAAACTACATGTTACACTAGCAGGCCGACATGGTAAATGGCCTATTTTCTGATCTTAGATATATAAGACCAGTGTAGATGACCATTTTGGTGGATTATATGATTGTATGCGAGCGAGTGGTGATCAAGAATCCATTTTGGCACAATTTCACATGTGTATTCTTGATCTTGTAGCTAATTAAGACAGTGAACAGGGCAAAATAGAGCAAAATAGAAAAGGTGATTTAGTTGGTATATTTGGCACTTAACCGAAACTCATGCTATTTTGGAGTTCATTTTGTTGTAATTAATCATTGTAATTAATCAGTAAGGTAGTGAGCCTTGTGAGGTTGTATCCCTTATTTTATTTGAGTAGTGAGCTCTAGACAGTGTGTCTAAATGCTTGTGCATTCCCATTTTGTAATATTATTTTTCTCCTGGCCATAGTGGAATAATATTGTGGGTTCAAATCCCACCGTGGTTTTTCCCATTTGGATTTCCACGTAAAAATACGGTGTTATGATCTTGTGGTTGATTATTTTAAGTTTCTGCATTTTAGTTTCATTTCTATGCTTCTGGTGGTTTAAAGTTAAGTTTGAAAATCTTCTAACCAGTAGATCACTGATTCACCCCCCCCCTCTCAGTGATCCCTGATTCCAACAATTGGTATCAGAGCCTAGTTCCTGTGAGGAAGCTTAACCGCTTGAGGAAGGTCTGGGAGATTGAATCAATGGATTCCAGTTTTTAGAGATAGCTCAATGTGGCACTTGAGGATCTTGATGCAAAAAGAAATGAGATTAATTCCTTGAAAAAAAACTTGAATACTACTAATGATTTCATTAATGACTTCAAGGATCAAGTGAACACTTCAAGAGAGAAAGGGAAATAATTGATGGACAAGCTAAAGGAGAAAGAAGATCAAATCATGGAAAATCAAGGTAAAGCTAATGAATATGAAAATCTTGAGAGAGACAATGCTCCCTTGAAGAATAAGATGAAATCTATTGTGATGAGACTGACTACAAAGATTGAGGATCGAAAGAAGAATGAAGAGAATATGGAATAATCATTGAAGGAAAGAGATGATGAATGCCTCAAGCTTACCTATGAGAATGATCAGTTGAAGCTTGAGTTGACTTAGTCAAGAAATAATGGTCAAGAACTTGAAAGACAAATTGTTTCCTTAAGGGATGAACTTGTTAGGATAACTGATGAACAACTAAGAAGGGGGGTGAATCAGTTGTTAACAAATTATAACTTTCAATCCACAATACAAACTTAAACAAATCAAGTATCGGTAAAGCACATCCAAATGTCGGTAGGAATAGATACCGATAAATAATACAATTTAACAATTAACTAGATAATCAATGCAAAGCAACCATACCACATAACACCATGATTTGTACATGGAAAACCCAGAAAGGGAAAAATCATGATGGGAAGCCTACCCATAGTCAGATGATACTTCTATAGAAAGTATGTGTTACAATGAGGGGCCTTCACTTGCAGGAAGCCACACTGCCTAGAGCATACTGCTCATTACAAAACAATCTCACTGACTATAGAGAGGCTACAGCCATCTCAAGATAAATGGACAACAATCCAATAGAGTGAACTTCCAGAAATAGCATCTACCATGCCTGATTACAATCTCGGTTAAGCTCAGTGCCAGATGGCTAAATCCTCTTCTGAATCCAATTCGATCACCAATAATCTACCAACTCCTCTACCTGAATGATATTACAATATTTGCACACTACATTCCTTGACCATGACCTTTTTCAATAACCATGATACATTACAAAGAGTTTCTACCTCTTATTTATATAAACCCTAAGGTCTAAACTGATTAGGTCAGCCACCTAAAAGATATTACAATAAGATCATTTCATAATTCCTTATTACAATGATATGCCATGTCGGCTTAAGACCAAAACAATAATAAAAAATCCATAAATCATCTTGAAACATCTTGGTAATGTGTAGAGTACATGTTAGCATGATACCAGTCCATAACCTAGATAGGTACCGGACCTATTCTGGGTCCACCATGCCAAAGCAATGTCTTCAAGCAGTTTGAATCAAGATCAAAGAACATCTTCAGCATCCTAAAATCCATGAAGAAGTTGCACCAACACCAATTATGCATCCTGTGATGATTTCTTAATGAAAGCTCTACCGGTAAAGCCTTAAACCAATGTCGGTAAGGGTTTACCAAAGTGTATGATAGCATCCGATTACCAAGCCAATACCAACTGACAAAAACATTCTCATAGAGCATATAACACATGAAATCAAACATACTTCACTGATCCAAACATGTTGGAAGTGTCCAATAGATAGTATCTTCTGTCGGTAACACTAGATCTTCTACCGATAACCAAAACTTGTCTTTCGGTAACCAATCATAATAGGTAGTGTTGACATCAATGACAAAACATCAATGCAACACATAATCAATTCATCCATAATGCCAACAATCTCCCCCTTTGGCATTGATGGCAACACTAGATGTGAAAAACACATAAGTACCAAGAAGTGCCAAACAAGTCTCCCCCTGTGGAAGACAACCAACAATCTCCTGAATATCAATAGCTCTCCCCCTATGAATGATATCTATGTAAGGTTCTAAATGATTTTTCACATTACTATCACTCCCCCTTTGACATCAATGCCAGAAATCTGACAAAAATATTAAAGCAATGATAAAAACCTCTAAATCTCAAAGCTAACTACTCCCCCTGAGTAGTAGCACCACTCATCAGTGTCCGAATGAATAATGTCTCTGATAATGCATGTTGGGTTGTTGACAAACTTCATCAATCAAGTCTCTGCCAGAGGGGCAGAAACCCCTAACCTATCTCTCAAATCTCAAATGATTCCTTAGACAGTGGTTTAGTGAATATTTCTGCAATTTGTTTTTTAGTGTTCACATAAACCAATTTGACTTCCTTTGCTTCTACCTTGTCCTTCAAAAAGTTTTATTCAAATATGCTTAGTCTTAGAGTGAAATACCGGATTCTTAGACATGTCAACAGCTGCAGAGTTATCACAGTAGATAACTACCAGTTCACTACAATCTACCCTGATATCCTTCAACATTTGCTTAATCCACAAGACTTGAATGCAATTAGTTGTTGCTGCAACATACTCATCTTCTGCAGTAGATAAAGAAATGCATGACTATTTTTTGCTGAGCCATGGAATCAGTTTCTTTCCAAGAAAGAAAGCTCCACCAGAAATGATATTCATGTCATCAGTATCTCCTACCCAATCTGAGTCAGTATAGGCACATAAAGTGAAATCATCATTTTTAGAATACCATAAACCATATTTTATTGTTCCTTGCAAATACCGGAATATCCTCTTTATTGCACATTCATGATTTTCTTTAGGATTACTTTGATATCTTGAAACAATACTTGTTGCATTCATAATATCAGGTCTAGACTGAGTTAGATATAATAGACCACCAATCATAGACTTATACCTAGTTGGATTTACTAGTGTAGAAGTATCCTTGATAGATAATTTCTCACTTGTCGCCATAGGAGTACTTTTTGGTTTGAAAATATCCATACCAAACTTCTTCAACAATTCCCCCATACACTTAGTTTGACAGATAAAAATGCCTTTGTCAGTTTGAGTAATCTGCAAACCTAAGTAAAATTTCATCTCACCAATCATGGACGTTTCAAATTCATTCTTCATGTTTTTAGCAAATTCCATGCACAATTTATCTTCTCCTCCAAAAATGATATCATCAACAAATACTTCAATAATCAAAATATCATTATCAGTGATCTTATAATATAGATTACTATCAGCACTGCCTTTAGTAAAACCAAGCTCTAGGAGCATGTTTCAAACCATATAAAGCCTTCTTCAATTTGCAAACTATATATTTATCATTTGTCAATGAAAATCCATCAGGTTGCTTGATGTAAACTTCTTCCTCAAGCTCACCATTCAAAAATGCACATTTAACATCCATTTGATAAACCTTATAGTTCTTGTAAGTTGCATAGGCAAGAAATAGTCTAATAGCTTCAATTCTAGCTACAAGTGCAAATGTCTCACCATAATCAATTCCTTCCATTTGAGAATATCCTTTACAAACCAATCTAGCTTTGTTCCTTACAACTTGACCATCCTCATTCAGTTTATTCCTAAAAACCCATTTAGTTCCACTACCATTCTTATTTTTAGGTCGGGGCACTAAAGACCAAGTCCCATTTTTCTCTATCTGATCTAATTCATCTTCCATAGCCTTTAACCAATGTTTATCCTTACAAGCTTCAATAACAGTTGTCGGTTCAACTTGAGAAATAAGACATACCTCTTCATTTGCCAGTTTTCTTCTTGTCATAACTCCCTTGTTCCTATCTCCAATAATTTGATCTTCAGAATGATTTAATCTTACATACCTTGGTGTCTTTTGAACTTCAGGTTCACTACTCTAGTCATCAGTCATAGTTGAATTTTTTTATTGTGTTGACGTAACTATCTCAACTTCCTATACTGGTTGAAGCATTGCCATTTCAGTTATGATCATTTCCACTATCGGTTCCTTGTCATATGATATAGAATGATTTATGTATTGTTCATCCACTTTCACATTAGCACTCTTCACAATTTTCTGCAATCTTTTGTTATAACATCTATATGATTTTCTCTTAATTGAATAACCAAGAAATATCCATTCATCACATTTAGGATCAAACTTTCCAATTCAATCATCTCTTTTGATATAGCATTTACTTCCAAAAATTCTAAAATATTTAACAGTAGGTATATGTCCAAACCATAGTTCATAAGGGGTCTTACCAGTTTCACCTTTGATGTGAACTTTGTTGAATGTGTAGAATATTGTACTCACTTCTTCTCTCCAGTAGATATGAGGCAATTTGGCTTCCATCATCATAGATCTAGTTGCATCCAAAATGGTTGTGTTGTTTCTTTCCACTACTCCATTTTGCTAAGGAGTCCTAGGTGCAGATAGTTGTTTCTTGATTCCATTTGTCTCACAATAACTATTAAATTCATGACAAGTGAACTCACCGCCATGATCTGATCTTAGACATTTGATTTTCAATCCAATTTTTGTTTCAACCTTCACTTTAAAGATCTTGAATTTATCAAAAGCTTCAAACTTCTCCCTTAGAAAAGTCACCCACATCATTCTAGAATAGTCATCAATAATCAGCATGAAATACCTATCACCTTGAAAGATTCTAGTCCTTGCTGGACCACATAAGTCAATGTGAATCAAATCAAGTACATCATTATATTTGTCATGTATTCTCTTAAAAGAACTTCTGACTTGCTTACCCAATTGACATTCCTTACATACCTAATTATGAGGCTTCATAATCTTAGGTATATCTATGATGGCCTCAGTTGAACTAATCTTAATAATGCAATCAAAATTACCAATGACACAACCTCTTATGCCACAGCCAACTTTCATCAATATGAGCAATTAAACATGTCTTATTACTAGTGTTCAAGTTAAATATATTACTTCCTGTCTGAATACTGGTTGCAATCTCCAAACCAGTCTTGTTAATGATTTTGCATTTTCTATCTTTAAACTAAAGTTGAAAACCCTTATCAACCAATTGACCAACACTCAAAAGATTATGTTTTAAACCTTCTACATAATAGACATTATAAGTATTATGCTTTCCATCCAAAGAAACAATACCTCTACCTTTGATCATACATGTCATCTCCAAATCTGACTTGACCGCCATTGTATTCTTGCAGGGACAAAAATTTCCCTTTATCTCTAGTCATATGATGTGAGCATCCACTATCAATTACCCATTCATCCTTATCTTCAAATTTTACTTCCAAGGCCTTTTCTTCATTTTTGATAGCCAATTCCAGATCATCTTCCTTCAAAGCATAGAACACCCATTCCTTTCCATTGTTGGTTCCACTAGCAGAGTCTTATGTCGGTTCATCTCCAGGGTCATTAGTTACTCCTTCCTCATCTACTATGTAGCATTGTTTACTTTTCTTGAATCTATATCTGTTCTGGATAGGCTTAAAATATTTCTTAACTCTTTCCTCAAACCTTTCATTCCTTTCAGGACATCTAGATGCAAAATGACCAATCGTATTACATGCAAAACATTTAAAAGGTGCTTTTCCTTCATACTTACTTCTAGTTGGTCCTTTAGGTACTCTTCTAGCAAATAAGGCTTCAAGTTGCTCAAGTTCTTCATCTTCTTTCCTCACGTCTTCCAATTCTCTTACATATAGGGCTTTCCAATCACTTTTTCTGGTAGATGATGCCTGAAAAGCAGGTTTAGATTTTACAGCTCCAAAAGATCCAAATTCTTGAAGCTCAAATGCAGATAATTTCTCAATCAGAATGTCTTTGTTAACTAAAGTGTTTGCCATTGTTCTTAACTCATTAATTGCAGTTGCCTTCATCTTGTAGGCCAGTGGAAGGACTCTCAAGACTTTGGAAACTATTTCATCTTCACTTAGAAATCCTCCACAACATTGAATTCCCATAACAATCTCATTTACTCTTTCCATAAACACGGTAGTTCTTTCATTATATTCCATTTTCAAGTTTTCATATCTTACCTGGTAACCATAAATTTTAGCAATTTTGATAGTAGGATCACCTTCATTCAAAGTTTGAAATTTGTCCCACATAACCTTAGCCAATAATTTATCAGTCAATCCCATGATCTGTTGATCAGTAAGTGCATGCAAAAGGGCTTCTCTAGCTCTGCAATCATTTTCAATATTCTTATCCAAGTCTGCAGGAGCAGATACCAGATCATAAGGTGTGTATCCTTTCTCAATGATCTCCCAAATATCCTTGCCAAGATATCTTAGATGAGTCTCCATTCAAATTTTCAATATCCAATAATTTGTTCCATCAAGATTAGGGATTTCTCTTCTGAAAATAGTTGTCAGTGGGTTAGAGGTGTTAGTTTCCATAGGATCTACCTCAAGCAGTTAAGCTTCTACAAAAGAGGACCAAAGCTCTGATACCAATTATTAGGATAACTGGTAAACAACTGAGAGGGGGGGTGAATCAGTTGTTAACATATTATAACTTTCAATCCACAATACAACTTTAAACAAATCAAGTACTGATAAAGCACATACAAATGTCGGTAGGAACAGATACCGGTAAACAATACAATTTAACAATTAACTAGATAATCAATGCAAAGAAACCATACCATATAACACCATGATTTGTATGTGGAAAACCTGGAAAGGGAAAAAACACGATGGGAAGTCTACCCATAGTCAGATGATACTTCTGTCGAAAGTATGTGTTACAATGAGGGGCCTGCACTTACAGGAAGGCACACTACCTAGAGCGTACTGCTCATTACAAAAGAGTCTCATTGACTATAGAGAAGATACAACCATCTCAAGATAAATGGACAACAATCCAATAGAGTGAACTTATAGAAATAGCATCTATCATGCTTGATTACAGTCCCAGTTAACCTTAGTGTCAGAAGATTAAATCCTCTTCTGAATCCAATTCGATCACCAATGATCTACCCACTCCTCTGCCTAAATGATATTACAATATTCGCACATTACATTCCTTGACCATGACCTTTTTCAATAACCATGATACATTACAAAGAGTTTCTACCTCTTATTTATATAAATCCTAAGGCCTAAACTGATTAGGTCGGCCACCTAAAAGATATTACAATAAGATCATTACATAATTCCTTATTACAATGATATGCCATGTCGGCTTAAGACCAAAACATAATAACAAATCCATAAATCATCTTGAAACATCTCGGTAACGTGTAGAGTACACATTAGCATGATATCAGTCCATAACCTAGATAGGTACTAGACCTATTCTAGGTCCACCACGCCAAAGCAATGTCTTCAAGTAGTTTAAAGCACGATCAAAGAACATCTTCAGCATCTTGAAATCCATGAAGAAGCTACACTAACACCAATTATGCATCATGTCATGATTCCTTAATGAAAGCTCTATCGGTAAAGCCTTAAACTAATGTCGGTAAGGGTTTACCAGAGCGTATGATAGCATCTGATTACCAAGCCAATACCAACTAACCAAAACATGCTCATGGATCATACAACACATGAAAGAAAACATACTTCACTGATCCAAACATGTCGGAAGTGTCCAATAGATAGTCTCTTCTGTCGGTAACACTAGATCTTCTACCGGTAACCAAAACTTGTCTGTCGATGACCAATCATAATAGCTAGTATTGACATCAATGCAACACATAATCAATTCATACATAATGCCAACAGAACTTGCTACTACTAATGATTACAAAGACAAATTCAAAGCTAACTCAACAAGTCTTCATGAGATGCTAGAAAGTCGGAGACATGGGAAGGACATATGAGGACTTGGATTTGAGAAAGGTAAATCTTCCGATCTGGACAAAGCAATGCAAAACTTGATAAGAAAAAGAGAAAGAATCCTTTGGTAAGATAGCCTAATGCTCATAAATTCAATGGTAGATGCTTTACTTGTAATAAATTAGTCCATATGGCAAATCAATATAGTAGGATGAATAATGGAATGAACAACATGAGTAATGTTCCTACCTTTATCGGTCAGTGTTTCATATGCAATAATTTTGGTCACAAGTCAAATATGTCTAGAGCAGTAATGAATAACTTCCAAAACAAGAGGTTCTATTCTTGTAGGATGTTTGGACATATCTCTAACCAGTGAAGGATAAGGCCAAATCAGATGAACTTCAAATCTATGTAGAGAATGTTGATTGTCATGCATGCAACAAATTCAGTCACATTGCAAAGTACTACAGAAGCAAGAATAGTTCTCTGGTAGACAAGAACAAATTAGATGAGAAGGGAAAGGCAAAGTTAGAAGAGATCAGAGACAAACATAAGAAGATGTGGCTTAGAAAAGATGAATCTAAAGTAGGCAATGGATCTGCACCCAAATCTAGTGTAGGATCTTCATCCGGTAACTAGGGCTTTATGCCTTAGGGGGAAATTTTCATGCAAATTCTAAGAACCCCCTCTTCAATGTTCTGAAATTGATTTTGGGAGGTTGCAGAAGGCTCAAATTGAACATGTATATGTTACCCAGAAGTTTCAATAAATATTTGATACTCTGTTAAGTGACTCCATGAAAATCATGGTAATCGGTTGCAATATTTATTGCAATGGAAAATTAGGTTTTTGAAGGTTAAAAGGGCATTTTAAATCTTCATTTGTCATAATGCGATCAAGACAATAGTGTAGAGAAGAAAAGAAAAGTGACTTTGTGATTTCAACAACAATTTCAATTATCCTAAAGTGAATTCCAGTGCCTAGTTGTGAATTAAGGTATTTATCTATTCCAGACTATCAGTTTCCGCAAACCCTAAGTTCAAAATGGCTTCATCTTCTAGTATTTCTACCCCATTGGTTGTTAAGATTAAGGATAGGGCCATACCAAACTTCAAGAAACACCCTTTCAAGTTTGTTGAAGATGATCTAGAAGGTGCATTTTCTTCAGTACCCTACGGTGTCCTTCGTAATGAAGATATTAGAGCATACATCCAATGTGATATTAAGGAGCTTGGTAACGTTGACATGTTGAACCTGTACAAAAAACACTTGGCAGATAGTTTGGGAAACCTCAAACCAGAATATAAGGTTCTTCAGGACAAGGGTTTTTCATAGTTCATTCATTTTTCAATGTTCAACGAAGCAGAGTGGATCCGATTTATTCTCAGTTGAGTCCATGATGAGTTCATATGGCTTGATAGGCCTCACAAGATCACTATACATGTAATTCTAGTTGTGACATGCCTCAATGAAATCGGTGAATTACTTGGTCTAAGAAAAGTATCAAATAACATAGTGATAGCCACTACTGGTTCCAAAGTCAACAACAAAGCGATGACCATAAACGACATTCTGGAGCATGATGTGAAGTTTGCATCAATGGTGGTCAGACACAAAGTTTACCAGTCCAGTAGACATAACTCCATCTTCAGAATTGCCATATACTCTGCATATCAAATGTTGAAGAATGAAATGAGGTATGATCTATGTACAGTCCTTCTGAATGAGTTGATGAGTAATTTCAAGAAGATTAAGCAAGATAAGAAGTACACTTTTAAATATGGAACTCTTCTTATTTTCTTCGCCTTATATTTCTTGAATGAGATACCTGGTGTAAAAGGAAAGGTCCAATGGGCATATGATAGATCGGTGGAAATGCAAATCAAAGAGGGATTGTGGTGAATAGGAGATGCCACAATGAGAATATCTTCTCTCTGGGGATATTTCAAATCTTTCCAAGCTGCGATGAAAAATAGAGAAATAATCCCTAAGGAGATTGTGGAGAAGTATGAGCAAACCATTTGCTTCATGGTTGATAAGGATCAATGCCAAATGGAAGCCATGGAGCCTAGGAAAGTGTGGATCATGCCCATGAGGTATGAAGTTGATTCTATCATGCTTGAAGGATATGCTCAACACCTTTTGAGCTAGCCAGTTGACCCTAAGGAAGAAATATTTGGAACATTCAAGGAGAAAGACCTTGAATTGCATAAACAGATCACTGCATTTGCTAGAAAAAGGAAACATGCAAAGATGGTTGAGGAAGTGGCAATGCAAATGGTTTTCAACCTGAGGAGGTGAAGCAGGAAAGAGAAAAACATGCACAGGTGGAGACCAAAGAGGAAACCAAGAATCCTAAGGCTGACCCAGTTCCCTCGAAACCTCAACCAAAGGAGACCAAGTTTTCCCCTTCTCTGGTGGCACCATCTTCAGGATATATCCCATTTGGAAAGGGGGTATTGAAGCAAAAGGAGAAGCCCAAATGGAATTATGTTGTTTTATCTCCGGTGGCCTTTGAAACTGAGTTAGAGGAGGAAGTAGGCAAGGCGAAGAAGAAAGGTGAATTTGTTAGAGTGGTGAGGAAGGCGAAGACCGGTGGAGCCTAGCAAAGCAAGAAAACTAAATCTAAACTTGCCCCTTTCGGAAGATCCAAAAGAGGAAGATAGGTTAAAGCTCAACTTGACAAAGAACTTGAATCCGGTAATTTGCAAGGTAAATATACAATTGTTCCTCTATTGTCAATAGACCAACTAATAGATGAAATAATTGTTGATGGAAACTTGAAGAATCTTGGATCTTATTATGATCATCTAGATGAGGGAGATCAAAGAAAGGTTGAGGAAGTTGTACTTTAATACTTGCATAACTTTAGCAAAGCTTTGATTGAATTAGAGTGTAGTATCCCTAAGGATTTGTACAACATTATTGATGCAAGGAAGCTAATAGTTGGCAAGATTGACAGAGAAATGAAAGAAAGAGGGTTAATAAATGTTTGCACATGTATCACCCATGATGAAGTCAAAAGTCTCATTGAAGAGGATAACAAGAAATAATTTAGAAGAAAAAAAGGGGTAAACAGATTGATCATTGGGAGACTGGAAGAGGTGAGAAAGGAAACATAAGATATATGGAGAAAAATAATTGTGAATGATCCTTTGTACAAAGATGCATTTAAGTCCTCTCAACTAGAAGAAAAGCAAGGTGTTACCGATGATCAGAAGGATGAAATTCAGATTGAGAGACATCCAAAAGATTAAGACAACACAACTCTTGATGCTGATATAGGTGATAATCCTCCGGTGATAGACAGTATAGTAGCCCTCGAAATTCAAAAAAATGATACTGCACCAAGTGGAAACATCGGTGCACAAAATAAAGGGGATGGAGTAGAGAGAAAGGAAGTTGAGGGTGCAAAGGAAAAGGTTATTGAAGTAGATAAGGGAAAAGGAGTTGTTGATCCGGCAATTGACACTCCTGTAGTTTTAAGGATCTCGCCTCAGCTTCCTATCAACCTTGATGGTCCACTAAACCTTGGACAGATGTCTCCTGTCGAGAAGCTAATGCTAGCAACTATTGTTCAAGCCCAAGCTAGCAAGGATCTAGTAAAGTATGAATTAGAAGACAAAAAGATCATTTTGATGTCTATCAATTTATTATAGAAGGTGGCTCTGAATGTATAGTTAGATTCTAATACTAGCCCCTTCGGTAAATTGTTTCAATTGATTAATTGTGTAAATACCAGTTTTGATTATTTAGAGAAGAATACTACTAAGCGAGTTTTGGATAGATTTAAGGATGTAAGGATGCAGACATTCTGGAAGATGATTGAGGATGATAGGGTGAGATTGAATAAAATCCTGTAAGTTATTTCAGATACTCTGACATAAGGTGGTAAAATGTATAAGTCTTGTCTAATTTTTCCTAAATTCACTATAGATATAGACAAGCAAATAAGTGTTTGCCAGGGCAAACTTGCTAGTATTTCACAGTCCTTTGATCCCAATGTAGCTCCAACCAGTAGTGTGGAAGGACAAATTTTGGCTCTAAATGATCAGATCTCAAGCCTCAATGCGGACAAGGAGTGGATTTTGAGGAGAGTTGATGAACATCAAAACTTGATTTCCCCCCAATTGGACACCATGCTAAGAAATAAAGTAGACTGCATGAACGCTATGGCACACCCTATGTCATCTGATCTGAAGGAAGTAGAGATTCATGCCACATTTAGTGCATTTATTACAGTTTTGGATAACTTGAAGAATGGGTGGGACACTCACCTAGGATCTTTGAAGGCCATTTTTGTTGACATCTTCAAGTATTTGTAAAGTTTCCAACATGTATCTTTGTATATACAATTTTGGACAACACTCTATCTTTGGCATTGTTGTCAAAGGGGGAGAGAAAATGTGAAAAATGTACAATATAGAAGAGTGGAATTCTTTGTCTAAGGGGGAGCCTTAGAAATTCTTTTGATCTGGTATATAGTGCTCAACACTTAGCCATTTTTCACAAGCATTGCCATCAATGCCAAAGGGGGAGATTGTTGGCAATTGGCACTCATTCTGTGATTTTTGATGCTTGATTATTGGTCTAGGGTTGTCATTGATGGCAACTCTTCATGGAGATTTGATCTGGTAGCCATAATTCCTCTTAATTGGAAGAGGGTGTTAACCTGTATTTCAGGATGAATAGAGCAGTTTTGGTTTGGAAGCTTTCCAATGATTGCGGTGTACTGAATCATGTTTGGAATGATCAGGATGACATAGAGACATCATTTTATTGTTGTTTTTGTGACCCGCATTTATCTTTGGTGATTTGGTCAAGTCGACATGAGAGTACACATTACACTAGCAGGTCGACATGGTAAATGGCCTATTTTATGATTGTGGATATATAAGACCAATGTAAATGATCTTTCTCGTGGATGATATGATTGTTTGTGAGCGAGTGATGATCAAGAATCATTTTTGGCATAGTTTCACATGCGCATTCTTGATCCAGTGGCTGACTGAGATAGTGAATAGGGTAGAATAGAGCAGAACAACAGAGATGATTCAGTTGGCATATTTGGCACTTAACCAGAACTTATCCAAGCATTGTAGATGCTATTTTGAAGTTCATTTTGTTGCAATTCATCATTGTAATTAATCAGTAAGGTAGTGAGCCTTCCAGGGTTGTAGCCCTTATTGTATTTGAGCAGTGAGCTCTAGGCACTGTGCCTAAATGCTTGTGCATTCCCTTTTTATAATATTGTTTTTCTGACTATAGTGGAATAATATTGTGGGTTCAAATCCCACTGTGGTTTTTCCCATTTGGGTTTCCACATAAAAATATGATGTTATGAACTTGTGGTTGATTATTTTAAGTTTTTGCATTTCAGTTTCATTTGTATGCTTCTGGTGGTTTAAAGTTAAGTTTGAAAATCTACTAACTGGTAGATCACTAATTCACCCCCCCACCGCCTCTCAGTGATCCCTGATTCCAATAGTAACTTGGTGTCTAAATTCTAGTTTCAATTATTTTGTTGTGGATATCGATAAATATTATCTTGTTGTCTCCAAATTGATAACTTTTCTATTATTTAAATTATTGTATCAAGTATATTGTTGGCTTATCAAAGCAAAGGTATGTTTTGTGTGGTTTATTTTATTGATTTCTCAAAGACAGAATTAAATTCATTTGAATAAGTCATAGTAACTTGAGAGTATCATTTGGGTTAAAAATAAGAACTTGATAATAAACATTTTTGCATGTTTATGTAAGTCATAAACAAATAGAGTGCCAAACAATTTGAGATAGAACCAGAGGAAAGACATATATCATTTCATTTATATACTATGTTAAACTGTGATGAGGCACCATTCTTAACTGTTCTCATAACACCATTTATTATTTCAAATATTTCCTTTATTTTTTTGTATGAGTAGGTGTAGTTGTTAGTTTTCTTTTTATTATCACCTCTGCCAATGAATAATAGAAAAACAAGGAGATTTGGAGTCAAAGTTGAAAATGAATCAAACCCCTTGAAAATTACATAAGGTTTAATTTTGCTAGAATATCACTTATTTGTATTGTCAATGAATTAGATGGTGATGATATTGGTACACCCACCAAGGCATAGAAAGCCTAAAGAGAAGAAGATATCAACCCTCTTGGTTGATTCTTGTTTGTTGGCTAGATCACTTGTAAAGCCCAATAATAGAACTTGGAATATTCTTAGGGTTTACAATCTGTTTATTTGGGAACCAACACTCTCTTGATCAAATTTCTCAATTTATGCTAAATACATGATATGCTATAATATATTTCTATATATTAAAATGCAATAAAATAAAGTTTATTGAATTTTCTCACCTCTAAGTGTTTTTATATCATTAGGATAGTTCCCTTTGTCTTGCTATAAGGGTTCTCTTAACTCTCACCTCCAATAATGGTAAATCTCTCCTTCATGGGCATCGTTAACTAGGCCAAGCTTATCATGGCAATCAAGGTGCTCATTCTTAGGCCTCTCCACCTCTTACATGCGAAGATATCATGGTCAAAAAGGATTTTCATATGCCACTAAATATCATTTTTCTCATCCTACAAATTTTGGTGGTGGAACTATTAGCTCTAGGATAACCCTAATAGTTCTCTTGGTTGGCTCTCTTCTATTTCTCATATTTGAGTTACAAATAGAGAGATACAACATGATGATAAAGATTGTAATGATGTGTAGTGTCCACCCTTGACTTGACCTATTTTGACTTGAGTTGACTTTTATTTCATGCTTGATAGACTTATCTAAACTATATTTGATGATTTGGATGATGATTACTCATGTGTTTCAGTTACTTATTATTGATGTTAGACACTATTGGACATGTGTTATTTTGATGATCTATATGGATGTTGATACTATCATTATTTATCATGTGATGTGATGGATATATGTGCTCGATGGATTCCATATGCTTACTATGTGATGGATTATTGATAGATTAGATTTATCATGGTTTTGATGATAATTATGATTATGCTAACCCTATTTCATGATCACATTTGATGAGATATTTATGAGATGTGTGTGTGACTATTGTTTGACTATCTTCATGATAAAGATGATTCCACATCACTCATTGTGAGCAGGATGTGTCATCATGATTCTCTATCACTTGCTTGTTCTATATATGTATATTTATATGTCATATTGTGGTTGCAAGATCTTGTATGTACCAGACATTGACTCCACCTAGCTTCACAGGTCTGAGCATGTCTTTATCCTAATGGCTTATGTGGTTTGGAGATGTCATGAGTTCCCTTCACATACTCTAGGTCTAAGTTGTTCACTATGAGTCGTCAATGTCTTGACGTAATTCGCCATGTCAGTTAGTAAGTTGGTCTTTTCAATATTGTGAGTATGTTTAGTGATGGTTGATCTATTTGATTATGTTTAGAACCGTTATGCGACTCTTGATGTGTGGTTTTATATTTAGTAATGTTTATTTTAATGTATTTAATTTGTTGGCCTTGAAAATTTTATTATTTGATATTTTAAGTTTATTTATTTTGTGTGATTTTAATATTTATTTGGTATTTGTTGTTTAATTTTTATTGGTGTTTAATATTTATTTAACATTTGTGATTTAATCCTTTATTGGTATTTGATTATTTAATTATTTATTTAATTTCCTATGGTTTAGTATTTATTTGATATTTAATATTTATTTGGGTCTTTAATTTATTTTATGAGCTTTTGGTTTATTTAATCCCCATTTGGTTAATTATATTTATAGCTCATGTTTATTTTATAGTTTGACTTTTATTTTTTAAGTGGGGTGTATAAACACTTTAAGATAAAATAATAATATAATTTCCCCACTTGGTGTATAAACACATTTTATATTTACTATACCTACCCTTTACTCTCATTGGCTAAATTCAAAATGGAAGAATAAATAATAATAATATATGGTGGGGTTGGTAAAATGTATTCCAAAATGGAATATTTTGATTGGTCAAGATTGAGAGTAGGGTTTTGGTTATTGTTTGCTTTTTATTTTCATTCTCGTGATGATTTTCGGGTTGGCTATTCTCTAAAAATTTTCCTACAAGTATTTTTCCTTTGGCTTTCAATTTACACTTGGATTTTGGCTGAAGCTTGGTTTGATTTTGGCTTGTCTTTGTGGGAAACTCTTCTTCAACTACATTCCATCACTTCTGATTGAAGGTTGGAGCTTGAGCCTTTGCATTTTAATTTTAATGGCTTCTCTATGTTTGCTATGTGTCTGAAAGTGTTTTGGGCTTGGGTTGAAGAAATATTTGCATATTCTATATTTTTAATATAGTTTTCAAAATAATATTTGGGGGAGAAACTTTATATTATATGGTGTTCTATGTAGTTGCTAGAAAAATATATGTTGGTTTCTCGTGAATGTCGTTCACGACTCTGTAAGATGTTTTTCTCATATCGTATTATCTCCTTGTGATTCGATTTGGTTGTTTGGGTGTGTAAAAATCCCCTTTCTTGAATGTGATTATTTTGTGAGAGTGTTGCTGGATTGTTTGGAGGTTTTGTATGTGTTTTCTGGAACTCTCTATGAGTTTTGTCATGAGAAAAACTTTGGTGTATCTTGGTTTATACTTGGTTATTTTCTATTTCGTTTGTATCTATTTATTCTTCTACTCTGGGCGAGCTTGTTGGTCCTTGTTTCGTGAAATTTGGTTAAGTTTATGATTTTATACTTTTGTCGAAAGTTTTATGTTAAATTTATGTATTTGATTTATTTTATCAAAAGTGCTAACCTATTGTGCAAAATCGCTAATCTATTGTGTAAAAGCACTAACCTTTTGGGTAAAAGCGCTAACCTATTCAGTAAAAGTGCTAACTTATTGTGTAAATGCGCTAACCTATTGTGTAAAAGCGCTAACCTGTTGGGTAAATGTGCTAACCTATTGTGTGAATGCGGGAACATGTCTGATTTATGTGTTTTTCGCAGTTTTTCTTATTTTGATTAATTTTTCCAATGGATTTTTGTACCAGAGGTTTTATTGAGGTCTATTGATATTTTCCAAATTTGGCTTTGATCAGTTTCAATGTAATTTGATGATTTTATGTATATTTACTTCCCTATGTCATTGTGGATGCTTGGACTCTCTCCATGTTGATGTGTCATGGATTGATGGGTAGATTTTGGTGTCATTGTTTTAGACCAGCAAGTGAGTTGGCCTTGATGTGGTTTTACTTACACTTTTGACAACAAATTTGATGGCTTGATTTGCCTTTGTTATTGTTGGCCAAGAGGATCGTTTGTTATGTTTAATTATGTTGTAGCCTTGTGTATGTTGCAATAGTATGTGTAGATGTTCTTGGTTGCATATGAATGTTACATTTTCATATTTTATTATGGTATAGAGCCTCTTGTGATTTATTGTTGGGCCATGTTAGGGGGAGTGGGCTTCCTTGTGATGACCGGGGTCACGAGAGATAGGCTTGCATGAGGTTCCTTATAAGGGTAGTTAGATTCATTAATAAGATAAAATTGATGTGAGCTTCATGACTTGATCCTAGGGAGGATGTTTTAGGATAAGCATGAGAAGGTTGTGAAGATGGTAAGTCAATCTCTCTTGATCTCTCATAGGTTGAGATTGCTCCACATGTCCAATAGGATAGTGCCTTATGTTCTTATGTTTGAGGATGGCATGTGATAACACTCCACTCCTACATGTGTTCCCCTTGATGATTTATGATTATTCCTTATTGGATGCATTTATGTCTTGTTGAGTTGTACACCTCTGGGAGTTTACTCTTGTTGTTTATTGTTGGTTCTTGCATGAGAGTCCTTGTGTGAATAGTCTCTTTGGTTATAGGTACCAGCTTAGGTTTAGAGTGTGTGTTGGGACCTTGTGTCATCTCCTAGCACGGGGGGTGGTTCCTTTGGTTCCACATGGTTGGGTGGTTGGTGCTTTTTAGCCTTTGGGATGTTCTCTTGGATTCTTCTTCATGATGGTTATGGATGTACCTTGTAGCATATTTATGTAATGAATATGATGGAATTCATGTAATGTAATATTCTTGTATGTAGTAGTTGGGATCTTGTAATAAAAAGAGCTATGCTTATGATGTATTTTATGTAATTGGAATTTAGGATTATGTCATGGATTGTAATAAGACTATATGATGTATCACGTTGTACTTATAGAATGAAAAAAAAATGTCCTTAAGTTTATTGGAAAATGAGATGGAATGGATTTATATTATGGCTTAATTGTATTGGTTGAAATTGAATTCTATGAAATGACTAGGATGTGATTGAAATGAGAAGAAACCTTAATGAATGGGTTAGTATTAATGAGAATGTTAGATAGTATTATTAGATGAATGAATCATGTAGATGCATTGGTACAAAGGAAATTATGTATTGTATGTAAGGGATTGTTAAGTAAGAAGGTTGCATTAAGATTCTTGCATTGTGCATTCGAAATTAATGTTAAAATAAATGATCATGTTAGGGAATTAGATGCAATTGAAGTATGTTTAAATAGATTAGAAGAGATGAAATATACCTATGCATTAGGATTGCATTATCATGGAAAAGGATAAAGACCATATAGATAGGAAATGTTGGGTTAAAACACATTTGATATTCAGTGCATAGAAAGAATGTAGATCTAAGGGGGTTAGTCTTGCATTTAAATAGATAAATGTATCATGCTAGAAAGATGTTAGAATAGTACTCACATCATATTGGATAAATATCATAGTAGATTGCATGTCTCATGGTTAGGAAATGGATATAATGCATTAAGTTAGAATGGAGTGTGATTATCATGTGAGTAGGATGTCATTATGATAGTTAATTAAGTAGTGACATTGAAGTACCCTAGGGAAAGATTAATGTTGTTTATGTTTTATTTCCACTTGCATAAATGAATGAAATGTGTAATGATGCATGTCCATAATGGTTAATTGGCTAATGAATGTAATTAGATGGAGTTAAATGTTGCATTAGTTGATCATAAATGTTAAAAATAAATAAAAAATTATCTCCATTAGTATGTTAGATGCCTTAGTTTCTCTAGGGTGTTTTGGAGGGCATTACAAGATGATTGGTAACCCCTATGGACACTTTGGATGTTGTCGATGTATGGGATAAACCAAATGAAAAAAATCCACATCCTAACCCATTTACTATTTCTCTCATTATTTAAACTTATATTTTTGCATGATTTCCAATGTTGGATGACCCTCAAGTTGGTGACAAAACATTATTTCTAGGTCCCATGGTGGCAGGCTAGCCTAAAGATACTTGCATTAAAATCACAATATTTGTGACTCATTTTTTAAAATATATTTAAAATAAGGTTTAGATAATTCATAAGGAGCATGCAAACCTAACTTCGTGTTCATCGAACATTTTTTTAAGGCTAATTTTAATGTTTTGACATTTCCAAGTGGGACCATAGAGAATCATAAAAACAAATTTATTTGTTCTAGAAATTGCATGTGTTTTTAAATGTCATCATCTATCTCCAGCTTTGGTTTCATGATGATTAGATAAGTTTTAAGGTTAGAATGAGAAAAAATTTAAATAGCTTTTTGAATTACCTTGATTACAAACAGACTCCTAGAAATTGAGTCGTGTAAAATTTAAGAATGAAACAGAGATAGAAATCATGTATAATCACTTCACGTAAATTTTCATGGCCCTTAGATGTTTTTCACGCCCGTGGTTTTATTTTCATCGTCTTTCCTGCAAAGTTTTCTATAATTGCAAGGTTCTCATATTTTTTATTTTGTGACTATTTAAGACATTTTATGTTTTAAATATAATTTATTGTGGGTGGTGGGGTATATTTGTTTTAAAAGAACTTAAATTATTTCCTCCTAAGAAAGTAACATCAAATAACATAAAGTATTCCTGAAGTCAAAATGAGTTTCATATACATGGCAAGCTTGCACACCATTGTAATTAGCAAAGGATAACTTGTGATGCACTCAACTCATGCAATGTGTTTTTCATTGGATGAAAAAATAGGAACCTATGTGTATTCTTCCTCCTCCACATTGTTAAATATTTTCTTATTACACCCTTATATCTATGCAATATCTAAAATGCCCATGAATTATTTCTTACAACCAAGCATCATGGAGAAATAATATATAGTTTCCATCCAATCCCCATCATTAGCAATGATGGGGAGGGAGCTTTCTTATAGACCAACATGAAACCAATATTCTCTTATGCCAAGAAAAAATATTCTATCAAGTGTCACATTCATATTCAACCTAGATTGAGTTTTGGAAAATGAGACAAGATTTACAAAGGGAGATCATTTTAGGTCTATTATAGGTGAAGGTATATGCTTGTAAGTCATTACATGGTAGTCTGAATTGTGCATATATGAATGTCGGAATGTATATTTCTTTAATCTTGAAATGTAATGCTCTTTGAACAAAATCAAGAATTGTTGAGGTCTTCATATACATTTTTATTTTGAATTTTTTCATGGTTTTCTAGCTATTTAAGGAATGGTGTAAATGCTTACCTAGGAGTAATGGGAGTGTTAAGGTTGTGGATTTTTGAGTTGTTGGATTGGCTGAAAGGATCAGAATACTGAGAGGGGGAGTGACTCTATATTCCCACAGATTCTAAAACTTTCTCACAATTTCTATACCTTTTACTGATATACCAAATTCATGAATTAAACTCATCAACATGAAAAGGCAAATGTAGAATAAACAAGAAACACAACCACAAATGGAACATTGGATTTTATATGTGGAAAACCCAAATAGGAAAAAACACAGAGAGTGTTAACTCTCAAGATAATATAACTAGTTATATGGTGTTTACAAAAAGGGTGGCTCACTGTCGGATGGCTCACTGCCAAATTACAAAAGTGGCTCACTACCAGAACACTCACTACAATAGATACAAATGAACTAAGGAAAGTTGCATCTCCAAATGCATGACATGAATTCCAAATTAAGCTCATATCACAACTCATAAAACTTACAACAGATCTGATGAAGGATCTCTGTACCACTATCCATAAACACTTGCAGCAAATCTGGTAAAGGATTATTGCAATGCTGGCCATAATTCTGCACGGTCCTTACTCTGTCACACATGTTGACCACAACTCTTCTCTTCTTCTATCTCACTTCACACATGCATGCATGCATATATATGTATACCAGAAAGCTTATGCATTAGGATAATACGTTGGACAAGCACAAGTAATATGTCAATCAGATCAAACACTTTATCCAATAAATCCTTAACCAAAAACATGATAACAAAGTCAGCCTTTGTAAGGTCTCATACATTCTTCCTTCACACATTTTATTTACCAATGCATATTGTATGCGGGAAAAGTGGGTGAATAAAACTTAATATGTGAAAATTTAGTTAGATACTAGTCCACACACACACACAGGACTTCTTGATGCAAGCTATGGAGTAATAACATATTACTCAGCTTCCCAAGGAGGGTCCCATGGTTCTCTATCTCACAATGTCCCTCAAACCAATGTTTTGCTCTCAGATCACTGAGCAAAATGGTTTAGGGATGGCAAATGCAAGAACGAGGGATGCTCTGATAGATTTTTAGAATGAGATGTGTTATAAGCTATGTATGATAATAAACTAAATGATAAGATGACAAGATTAGTATGAATACTATCCTAGCATGATATATTTAGTCTATGATTGAGCTAAAATGATAAAGAACTTATTCTAAATATGCATATTAGTCTAATTCCTGATCTAAAGAGAGGCTAAATGACGAGCATAAAAATGATATGAAAGCTTGAAAGAATTTGAGCATAAGTGTAATGCTTCAAATTTGAAAGATGATTTTTAAGAATGGAGGAATGAGAGCTCTATTTATAGCACAAACAGGGCAATGGATGGTCAAGATTGAAAGGTTTAATCAAGGATTGAGTTTGAAAGTTGGGAATCCATGTGCATAATTGGCACCAATGAAATGGTGACAAGTGTCAATATAAGATTGGGTTGAGAGAAGGGGTTGGAGGCATTAAAGGCCTGAGAAGACCTCATGGTTATCTAAAGGCTAAGGGTCAAGTCTAAGTTAAGATTACCCATTGGATTAATAATTAATCCAAGGATAAACCTTTGTGCAAATGTTTAAGAGATAATCATGGTCAAAGAATTAATGGCCTAATGAAACCTTTGGGTTGGGTAGAGGTTGAGTCAAAACAAATGTTTTAACCATGTAGGAGGGTTTGAGTTAACCATTAATGGTTATTGGAGACTTTGGGGATTAAGTGGTTGAAGGTTGAAAGCCTTCAATGGTTATCAAAGACTTTGAGCCATTTAGTGGTTGAAGGTTGAAAACCTTTAATGGTTATCCAAGACTTTGAGCCATTTGAGAAGTGACTTCTCTTTGCTTAGGGATGTGACAAAATTTAGAGGAGGGTTAGGTTAAGTAGATGCGATTAGAAGATTCTAGAAGGGATTAGAAAGGGGTTTTGGATTTTGCAAGTGGATGGAGGGATAATAGGATTTAATTGAAATAATTTAATTCAATTTGGTTGCTATTTGGGGAAATTAAATAAATTAGATTTATTCAATTTAGGATAACTATTTAATTAAATTTGAATTTAATTAAAAGTGGATAGGGGGGATTTAATTGAATAAAATGATTTATTCATTAAATAGGTATAGTGAATTTAATTTAAATAAATTGAGTGATTTACTTAATTAAATAGAGGAATGTGGATAATTTAATTAAATTGGATTTAATCAAATAGAGAAATGAACATAAAATATTCATTTAGGAATATGGTCATTTTTATACGTCTACATTTTGCCCCTCTTTGAAGTGACGTGTGTGCACATGTTATTTCAAAGAAAATGATGCCTTATCATGATTTATGATCAAATGCAATTTTTGTGTCATTCTTTTGATTCGCCAGTCATGCCCCAGATTTGATGTGATGCCCCAGATTCGATATTTGATGGTGATGCCCCCTCGGGAGATGAATCAATATTTTGAAAAAATAAATAAATAAATAAAAAACAAAAATAAAAAAATTTTGATTTTAATTTGATGAGTTGCGTATGATGTGTATGATTTTGTGCATGTGAAATATGTGCAAATTGATTCATCTCCCGATAAGTTACAAATTCTATGGTATAGGGGAGACCGCGACCATATTACAGGTCCATTGGGCTAACCCTAATTTCATTTTCCTCCTATAAAAGGGGAAAAGGGCTTGATTGAGATTCATTTGTGCTTTGTTGACTTTGGAGAAAGAGAATTTGCTCTAGAGAGAAAATGCCTATTCCCTATCACAGACACCATTTTGAGCGCGTTCAGAGGTACCGGAGACCTGTAGCGCGTGGACCACCAGTAAGTCAACATTTTTTACCCCTTTTTGATTTTTTGTTTTGTCGTTTTTAGTCACTTTTTGAATTTCAAAGTTCGAGTGTTTCATTTTAGCGCGTCTAGGGTGTAGTTTAGCGCATACAAAGTGTAGAGTAGCGCATCGAGGTCAATTTTAGGGGTCGCGTCTGAAAAAGATAGGTTAGTGCATAAAATTATTAGGTTAGCGCGTGTATGTAGAATAGCGCATGGAAAGTGTTGGGTAGCGCGTCGCGTCAACAGGTTAGCGCGTAGGTGTGACCTAGCGCATAGGGGCCGCAGGGGTTCGCATAGGGAAGGGGGTTTAGCATGTAGGACTGACCTAGTGCATAGGGCTAAAAGGGTAGCGCCTAGGAGGGGTAGATTAGTGCGTAGGAAGAGTCTAGCGCATGGGGTGGATTAGGTAGCGCATTGGGTGAAAAATTTAGCACGTAGACTGAATCTAGCGCATAGGTTAGAGATAATAGCACATAGGAGAGGCAGCCTAGCGCATGGGGGTGGTTTAGCGCATTGAAGATCTATTTTAGCGCATCTAAAAAATTTTGTAGTTTTGGCCGATTTGAAAATGTGTTTTGTCTGCCTAGCGTGTTTTGATGAATTTATCCAATATGAGTGTTTGTATAACTTGTTTTGATTTGCGATTTTCCAAGTTATGTATAGATATCAACGTGTTTTGTTAATCAAAATATGATGTATTTGCGTGGTGTGTTTCAAATTCAATGTACGGGAAGCCTGAGTTGTATTACAAGTCGATATGGGTTGGAAACTTGAGTTGTTTTACAAGCTGATATGGGTGGGAAACTTGAGTTGTTTTACAAGTTTATGTGATTGTGGAGACTTGAGTTGTATTACAAGTTTTGATATGGTTTTTGAGAACTTGAGTTGTTTTACAAGTTGATATGAAATGATAGGATTTTGAACTTTGATTGTAGATGAGCAAATTGTTTCATGTTGTTGATGTAAGGTTGATTTTGATATCTTTGTGTTGATATGGAAACTGATATTGGATATGTTTTGTTTGTTGACAGGAGCGATTGGGTGTTGTACAGTCGAGGGAGAGATTCCCAAGACCGTGGACGTTGATACCGCGATTGTCACAGGCAGATTTGGATATTATTGAGAGATGTGGATTGACCTTTCTTCTGGATATGCCTTGGTTCACTGTGAACCGGGGGCTTTTGACAGCGTTGGCAGAGAGGTGGCATAGTGACACGAACACCTTTCATTTTGCCACTGGAGAGATGATAGTGACACTGGAGGATTGCTACCAGATTTAGCGGATTCCTGTAGTAGGGGCACTACTTCCCTATGAGCAGTCAGAGGAGGGTGGCACAGAGGCACTGTACTGCATATTTCAGGATGACACAGTTTGTGGCTATGAGATCCCCTAGCAAGAGTTTTTGGATTTGGGTTATGCACCGCTGCCATCTATACTGGCAGGATTCATTGGGGGATTCCTTTGTCCTGATCGCAGGTCAAAGGGATTCTCGGTGGGATGGGGGTTAGTGTTGGAGGAGATGGTTATTCAGGGTA
This sequence comes from Cryptomeria japonica, assembly GCF_030272615.1. NCBI lineage: Eukaryota > Viridiplantae > Streptophyta > Pinopsida > Cupressales > Cupressaceae > Cryptomeria > Cryptomeria japonica. Next base: position 550,689,458 of record NC_081414.1, on the reverse strand, counting down.
GGAGGTTTGCATGGGGGTCAGCGATGCTGGCTCATTTATACCGGAGTTTGCATGAGGTAGTATACCTTGGGTATGGCAATTTGTCAGCTGGCGTGACCCTATTATAGGTATGGTGCTGGGAGCACATTCCAGCAGCGAGGCCAGTGGCAGATAGAGACAAGCCCGTAGGCGCAGCATATGCCTACAGATATAGAGGTCTAGTTGTCCAGTGTAAGCTGGGCAAACTAGAGCATTAGAGGAGGGTTTTTGACGACATAGATACGGTCACCTGGAGACCGTATATAGGTTGTGAGGTATGGGCGGAGGATGGGTTGGAGATGCCCTTTGTATTTATGACAAGGTATCTGATTGGGAGGACCCCATTCGTTATTGAGCATTTTGTGGTGACCCGAGTTTTGAGGCAGTTCGAGCGCCAGCAGGGGATTCCTTAGGGAGCATGTTTGTATCCACGGCGGCAATAGGATGTGGCCGATTGGGGGCTAACTATTGATAGTGTCGTGGCAGTGGAGGAGTTTGTGGGGTTGGCCTGGTAGATCTGGGACTATGCCCTAGAGATTCAGGATGCAGGGATGACAGATGAGTTTGCCCGTTTGCTTGCTACGTGGGTTGTGGCTAGGATCTCAGATCCGGAGGAGATGAGGCCAGCGTTTGACTCAGATGAGGAGGAGGGAGACGGGGGAGATGATGGAGATGGTGGGGAGGATGGAGGACGAGGACGAGGGAGAGGAGCCAGAGGGAGGCAGGGAGGTAGAGGTGTGGAGAGCGCGGTGCGGCAGGGGAGGATAGATAGGGGGAGAGGTGGATTGGCTATCAGAGCCGGGAGAGAGGGGAGAGTAGGGGAGGTGCTAGCTGCAGTGGGGGGTGAGGAGGAGCTGAGGAGACCAGCACAGAGGAGGAGGGCAGATGTACTCCCACCTCCAGCATCGAGGACAGGGCGAGTGGGAGGGGTTCCTCCAGTACAGGTATCGCTGCGGGTTCGAGTGCCAGGTCATGTGGAGGATGCGCAGATCCAGACCTTGCAGATTACCGTTCAGCAGTTGTAGGCACAGATTTTGACCTATCAGCGGCAGATTTCTCAGTTGACCACTGAGAGAGATACTGAGATAGAGCGGCGAGGACGAGCGGAGGAGATGGTGGCGAGTGTGCAGAGAGCAGCAGCGGGTGGTCCGATGAGAGACACCCTTAGAGAGCTAACACGGAGAGTGCAGGAGGCAGAGTATTATAGGCGGCATTATGAGGCTATAGTACCCAGGGATCGGCGAGTGGAGAGTTTTGTGCAGTCGAGATCGAGTCGATCTCGAGCCACTAGGTCACGATCTAAGAGCCGAGGTGTGACGAGGCCACCGAGACAGGACCTAACTGGAGATCCAGGGGCGGGTGTATCTGGAGCGAGACCATCTCCATCAGGAGATAGTCATACTTGAGAGACAGGGTCTCTGTTGTATTTTTGGATCATTGTTATACTTTGTACTGGACATAGTGTTTGGACACATTTTGTAGATTTTGATCATTTTTGAGATATATACGGCACCATTTTTTATCTATGTGATGTGTTTATATGGATGCATGTTATATGAGGTATTTTATGTGATGATGCAATATATGATGTAATATATGATGCAGGATGTATGCTTTTATATGTTGTGAGATGTATCGTGAAAATGAGATGTATGTTTTATTTATGTTGCTAAATGTATCGTGATATGAGATGTAGGATTTAATATGCTGCTAAACGTACCTTGATATGCAAACATGTTAAATGATATGCAACTATTTGTAAAATAATATGCAGCTATGTTTTTGGTAGCATCCTCGTTCTTGCATTTGCCATCTGATGGAACCATATTTTTGCTTTCTTTGTAGGTTTCATCATTGAGCATTGATTTGTTTAGGATATGTTGAAAATTTATACAAGCATAATGGTATAATTGAACCATAATGACCTAAGAAAAATTTACATGATATTTAATTTGGCAAGATAGAACAAGCATCAAGGTATAATTAAACCAGGACGACCTAAGTGCGTATTGCGTAAATAGACAAGATTTGATTATTTGTATGCGTGAAGTGGAATCAAGCCTTTAGTGATATTCGATGTATCACGTCTCGAGGCAAGTATTCACACAGTACAAGTGATCGCCTCCTAGACAGAAGACTAAGAAAATATTGGAAGTTCCCCTTGACCTCTAGCTGTGAAGCATTTAGTGAGACAAGGAAGAGAATCCAATAATGCAAAAAGTTCAAAATGCAAAACTAGTTAAGATTTTATGCTATAGTGCAACATTCAGTACTTCAGAAAATCATCCATCCTTGGTATTTTTGTGAGTTGTTTAGTTTTGTTTGGAGATGAAGTGTAGTGGTTTGTTGGATGTCATGCTGTTGAGTTTTGCATCTAGTCTTGATGTCTTGAGTGTGTGCAATATTGATATGATTTATATGCCCCTAGCTGAGTGTGCCTCTTGATGTGAATATATACAGTGATTCCAAGCCATGGTGTATTAGTGGTAGGAGGATATATATAGACAAATCAGGATAGTGACTACACTAAGTATGTCCTGAATGGATATTTTCTAAGTGTCGGGCGATGGCCGATAGTGTTTGTATGGATAACATGGTATGGAAATAGATAGAGGAGCCATTCTTTCACAAGAGCACCTATTTACCAGGTTTTCACCCTTTGTTGTTATTGTACTTTGTTTTTGCTTTTTCTAGATTTTTTTGATTTTTTTGTTTGTTTTGGGCTTTTTCCGTGCACTAGGCTACTTTAAGTATAGTACCTTTTCAGATGGATGTTGTTAGTTGGTTCGTCGAGCACATCTCCTTTAGAATTTGTTAGCTGATAAGCACCTGATCCATAAACTGATATGATAACATAGGGACCCAACCAGTTAGGCTCAAATTTTCCTTTCTTTTCTCGATCTTGCTGATTTCTTGGATTTTTTTTTAGTACTAGGTCACCAACTTTGAAGTTGCGGGGAATGACCTTGTGATTGTAGCTCCTGCACATGCGTTGCTGATATGCTTTGAGATGAGTATAAGCATGTTGGCGTCTTTCATCTAATAGCTCAAGTTCTTGTAGGCGGTTAACTCGATACTCTTCATCTGAGATTAAGCCTTTCAAAGAGACTTTAAGAGATGGAATCTCTATCTCCAGGGGTAAAATAGCCTCTGATCCATAAACCAATGAGTATGGTGTTGCTCCGGTAGGTGTGCAGATGCTGGTCCTGTATGCCCAAAGTGTTGGATTGAGTTGTACATGCTAATCTTTGCCTACATCATTCACTGTTTTCTTGAGGATTTTCAGTATTGTCTTGTTAGATGCTTCCGCTTGACCATTTCCCTGTGGGTAATATGGTGTAGAGAACCTATGTTGGATTTTGAATTTTTCACATAGTTCCTGTACATCTTGATTCTTGAAGGGCCATCCATTATCTGTAACGATTGAACTTGGAATACCATATCTGCAAATTAGATAATTGAGGATAAAAGAGGCAATTTGTTTCCCGGTTACTGTGGTCATGGGAACTGCTTCTATCCATTTGGTAAAGTACTTTGTTGCTGTTATAATGAACTTGTGTCCATTTGAAGATGAAGGATGAATTTTGCCAACGAGGTCCAGTCCCTACTGACAAAAGGGCCAGGATGTTGTGAATGGCTACAGTTCTTGTGCTGGTGCATGTATCAAATTACCATGGATTTGGCATTTAGGACATTTATTGGCAAAGTGATATGAGTCTTTCTCCATTGTAGGCCAGTAGTATCCCATCCTTAGAAGCTTTTTAGCAAGAGTAGTGCCACTTGAATGTGTGCCACAAATACCTTCGTGAAGCTCGTGTAAAGCAGAATCAGAATCATTACAATCAAGACAACGAAGAAGAGTACCATCGAGACCTCGACGATACAAAGTATTAGCGGTAAGGGTGTAACGGGCAGCTTGTCAGATAAAGTTACGTTTTTTGTTGCAGGATTGGTCAATGGGTAAGATATTGTGTTTGAGGTAGTCGTATATTGGTCCATATAATGGAGAATCTGAACTAGTCAAGGCATAGATAACATGGGATTCAGAGTGGTCATAGGCAGGGGAGAACAGTTGCTCTACTAGGAACTCATAATGACTCTGTTGCTCTGGAATTTGTAGTAGTGAAGTGATAGTAGCCATTGCATCGGCTGCTTTGTTGTTCAACCTTGGTATTTGCTCGAAAGTGATGTTCACAAAATACTGTTTGAAGTCATCCACCATCCACTTGTAGGGTAGTAGCTTGTCATCCTTTGTTTGATAGTCATTGTTGATTTGATGGATGACCAGTTGTGAGTCCCCATAGACTTTTAACTCTGTGATTTTCCATTCTACGGCTATTTTGATGCCTATGACCAATGCCTCATATTCAGCGACATTATTGGTGCATGGAAACATAAGTCTGTATGATCTTGGTATAGTGTGTCCTTCAGGAGTGATGAACAGAATGCCAACACCGGAACCATGTTGTGTATAGGATCCGTCAAAGTATAAGGTCCATTGTTTGGTAGAAAGAGAAAGAACATCTCTGTCTGGAAATTCAATCTCCATGGTGTGTTTTCCTGGTAGTGGTGCTTCGGCTAACTGATCTACAATTGCTTGTCCTTTGATGGCTCATCTTTCTGTGTATTGGATGTCAAATTCACTGAGAATCATGACCCATTTAGCCAATCGGCCTGTAAGAGCTGCCTTGCTGAGTAGATATTTGAGAGGATCAATTTTTGCCACTAGCTTGATGGTGTGTGCTAGCATATAATTTCAGAACTTCTGAGATGCGAATACCACTGTTAGGCAAGCCTTTTCAATGAATGTATAGTTGATTTCATAGCCATTCAATGTTCTACTGATGTAATATATGGCGCGTTCCTTTCCTTGTTGATCTTCTTGTGCCAATAATGCCCCCAGTGATATGTTTGTGGTTGAGATATATAAAATAAGAGGCTTTCCTGCGACTGGAGGTACTAGAACTAGTGGATTCATCAGGTACTGTTTGATTTGCTAAAAAGATTTTGCACACTTAGCCTCCCATTTGAATGGTAGATTTTTGTGTAGTAAATGATTACATGGTAGAATTTTGTCTGCTAGCTGAGCGATGAATCACCTAATGGATTGAAGTCATCCTTGTAGAGATCTGAGTTGACTGATATTCTTTAGGTGTGGCATGTCCATAATGGCCTGTACCTTTGCTGGATCGACTTCAATACCTTTAGCTGAGACTATGTAGCCTAGTAACTTGCCTGATGTAACCCCGAAGACACACTTCTTAGGGTTAAGCCTGACTTGGAATTTCTTCAATCGATCAAAAATCTTTGTTAGGATGCCAAGATGTTCTGCTCTGGTGAAGGATTTAGCTAGTAAGTCATCCACATAATCTTCCATAAATGTGTGCATCATGTCATGGAATATTGTGGTCATTGCTCTTTGATAAGTGGCCCCTGCATTCTTTAAGCCGAAAGGCATAACATTCCAACAGTACGTTCCCCAAGGACAGGTGAACGCAGTTTTATCTTGATCTTCTAGGGCTATTTTGATTTGGTTATAGCCTAAGAAACCATCCATTAGTGAGAGCATTGCATGGCCTGCTATGAGATCTACAATGATGTCGATACTGGGCAAAGGAAAGTCATCCTTTAGACAAGCTTTGTTGACGTCTCTGAAGTCAGTGCATATTCTGATACTACCATCTGGTTTTGATACTGGAACGATGTTGGAAATCTATTCCGCATAGTCAATGGGTCGGATGAATCCGACGTCTAATAATTTCTTTAGTTTAGTTTTGACCATGAGTGCCACTTGTGGATTCATCTTTCATAGCTTTTGCTTGACTGGCTTAACTCTTGTAGAAATGGACAGATGATGCATGATTAACTATGGATCTACTCTGGGCATATCAGCATATGACCAAGCAAAGTTGATTCGTTGTTCTTTAAAGAAGATGATGAATGTCGATCTTTCTTCCTCTGTTAGAAATTTTGCAAGGTGTAGGTTCCTAACTGCTTCTGTGGTGCCAATGTTGATTGATTGAGTGGGCTCAATCAATATGGGCGATCGCTCATGAAAGTGTTCAGGAATAGTGTCAAGTCTCCCATCGTTAGGTTCTTTAAAAAGGTTTTCACCCTCCGATACGTCCTTTATTTTTACTTTTTTATGATCTAGAGCTGCCATTGACTGGTTTTCAGCATCAGATCCTTTATCTAGTTCATTTTTACGATTGAGAGACTTGGCACTCCCTGGTTTGTAGACATCATTATTTTGTTCACTGATAGAGCCTATTTCTGGATTTACGGCACATAGGTAATGGATAATAGATTCGTCATTTGGGAAAATTGGTATATTATGGATTTCAGGTTCATCCCAGTCGATGAGGTCAGGAAAGACAAGTGGTAAGGAATCGTTAGGTGGATCAAGTTCGGCTACTATGAGTGTTAGGACAGAGTTTTCATCGTGATGGTTTTTGGTTTTAAAGAAGTTCAGGATTTTGTCGAGGTCTTCGATGGTATTATCCTCTACATATACTTGCTCATAATGTTTCTGTTCACTTTCCTCGGCGTCATAGATATTCTGCGGTCCAAATTCTAGAGGTCTATCTTCTCCGTTATGTTCTTCTTAGGAGATAAATATAGAATCAGTATAACTAGAGATATCTGTAGTAGCATTGGAGCAGGTACCCCATTTATATTCATTTGAATCAGTCTCATAGGCATCATCCCGGATTCTATCTGTGTTGTAAACAGGTAGGTTGTATGGTGAAAATAAATCTTTGATGATTGATACCATTTTGATGGTTTTTGTTGATTCTGTGTCAGATCCGTCCTCTACTTTCTGGATTTGTTCATAGATTGTACTTCCTTAGGGAGGAAGAACGATATCTGGAGATGACATGATTTGTTCTTGAGATATTGGTGTTTGAATATGAGCTACTGCTGCAGCTAGGGCCTTCTTATGACTTAGAAGCTTTTCCTGATGTAACTTATGATCTTGACATTCCCGTGCTTTGCGGATTGTTTCTACTGATTCAAAGAGTGCTTCCTGCCAGGATTCTTCTTTGTACTTTGTCTTTACTTTCCATTGAGGTTTGATAGGTAGGTGTGGTGGCCGTTTCAATAGGAACGTGAGTTTAGAACCCAATCCGGCTTTGTTTTTGCTAGGTTGTGAAGGAAGATCTATAGGTTCAGTGACTCCTTCTTTGCATTTCCCAATAGGTCCTTTACCACCATATCCCATTTGTTTCATGATTAAGTAGCCTTTTCCATACAGGTGTGTTGGTAGAACAATGTCCAAAGCGGCTACTCTATGATTTTCTTCTTCATCTTTGTATAACCAGCTAAGAACATCTTTGTCTTCTGATTCATGTGCTAGAGTACCCAATTGTATGAAGGTACCATCAAATTTGGTGATGGGCTGAGTAGCCATTTGTGTTGATGTAGTAGGCAAACCATGCGATCTAGGTGAGATTGGCAACTTTGCCAAACATAAAGGCTCCAGAGAATATTCACCTATGCCTTGGTCTTTGATTTGCATTTTCTGTTTGAAGTCTCCCCACAAGGAGTTGGATTTTGCTGTGTGTGGATCTGATGTTGAAGATTGTTTCTTTTCTCTATTATGAGGAACCAAACTGTCTTGGGCTGCCCCCATTGTGTTACAATGTTGAAATGGATTGTGATCAGCTAATATGGAGATTTCTTGTCCATCATAAGGGAACTTGACACACTGATGATACGTAGAAGGTACTGCTTGCATTTCATGTATCCAGGGTCGTCCTAACAAAATATTGTAGGTTAAATCAATATCTAAGACTTGACAAATAGTATCCTTTTGTACTAGGCCTACTTGAATAGGTAATATCACTGTGCCTTTAGAGGACCTCTCTTCATCATCGTATGCTTTTATGGTAATCTTTTTGCAAGGATCAATATATTCTTCTGAAAAGCCTAATGCATGGATAAGCTTTAAAGTACATATATTAAGTCCAGCTCCTCCATCTATTAAGACTCTTTTTACTCGGTGTTTGCAAACAATGACTTCAATATGGAGAGGAGTATTATGCAGATGACTCAAGGAAGTATTATCATGCTCTGAGAAGATGAGGTTATGAGGTCCTGTCATATGGACGACCATGGCTTGAAATCTGTCTGTATCTAGATTTTGAGGTACATTGGTTTCCAATAGCGCTTGCTCCAATATGTCTTTGTGCTTTGGTGATAGTTTCAATAATTCCAAGATAGATATCTGAGCTGGAGTCTTGCGTAGTTGGCTAACCAAGTCATATTGGATTTTTGGTGTGGTAGTTGTAGGTGCAGTATGTCCCTTCAAGACATATTTCTGAGTTCGGGTTGTGACATTGACTGATTCATGATCATGTCGATCTCGAATGGTGATGACATTTACTTGATGATCTTCAGCTAATATGTGGTTGATGGTGTTGTTGTAGATGTGATTAATACGAGCTCCACGTGTATCATCTGAGGTTGATGCTCCATCTTTGTTGTAATTTGGGAGAGGATTTTTTAAGGCTCCGTGATCACCATTTGTTTTGAGACCATCGACCGTTAAGTCACCTTGATCAATCATGTCTTGTACTATGTGTTTCAATCTCATGCACTTGTTTGTTCTATGACCCTTATTGCGATGGAAATCACAATAGTGCGAATCATTCCACCAAGGTGGTTTGATTGGGGGTTCATAATTGTTGATTGGAGGTAAAGACAGAATCTTGTTTGCCAAAAGTTCTCTGAATGCTGATTCTAAAGATTGTCCTAGTGGTGTGAAGATGCGCTTTTGGAAATTGTTCGTGTTGTTGCGTGAATTGTTGTTAGGTCCCGGATTCATGTTTTTGCTTTGAGTATCGTTGGTGTTGTTTGTATTGAGTTGTCCTTGATCAGTGTTTTGTGTATATGTGTTAGCATTTGGTGCAGCATTTTTAAGATTTTTCGTGTTCTGAGGATTTCCAGATAATGCAAGCACTGGTTACTTTGATTTGGGATCATGTGATTCGTTGTTGCCTTCGTTTCTGTTTCGAGTCCAAAATCGAGATTTTTCAAGGTTGGTGTTGTTTTGGGTATTGTAGTTTGATGAGTTTGTTCCTTCCTTGTAAAATTTGAGCGTTCCCTTTTTGACACACGCTTATTCCACTTGAATGCCATTTTCAATCAATTTAGCGAAAGATGGTATGCATTGAAGTTTTAGTCGGTAACTCATCTCGCCGTTCAAGTTATCAATGAAGATTTCCATTTTCTCCTTTTCAGGAATATCTCGAGGATATCTGGAGACCATGCGTCGCCAGCGTTGAAGGAATACCATGAATGTTTCATTGTTCTTTTGTTTGGTATTGCAAACATCTAGCATGGTTATGGCATGTTGGATGTTGTAGGAATAGTGGGTTATGAATTTGTTAACCAACTCATCAAATGATCTGACAGGTGGTGAGATTTTGGATAACCATTCCATGGTTTGCCCTCCCAAGCTTTTGGGGAATAACCTCATCAAATAGGTGTCATCATGAGCAAATTCAAGGCTCAGTGTGCAAAATTCACGAACATGATCCCGGGGATCACTTTTCCCATCATATTTATCAAATTTGGGAACATTTGAGTTTGGAGGAAAAGGAACCATGTTCAAGCTTCTGTCAAATGGATAAGGATAGATTTCATTTAAAGAGTACCGCATTGTTGTCCCTTGTTGCATATCCTGTATTTGCCTTTGCAACATTTGCATTTGTTGAGTAAGGGCTGCCAAAGGTATATTGTCCTGTCAAGGAAAAAGTTCTTGCCTTGTATTTTTTCTCAGCTGAAAAGGTGTGGTAAATGGTATATGTTGCTCTGGTGTTTCTAGCTCAGGTATACGCATTTTTGGTATGCGTTGTTCTAGAATGTGTTTCTCAAAGTTATGTTGTTCAGGTATGCGAGTTTCTTCTTCTCTGTGTTGTTCTTGATATGCATATTGTCAAGATCCGGTTTGAAAAATGTTTGGGTCAAAATCTTTAGGAAGTTTAATGCCCTTGCTTGTGAGCATCAACAGATATTTTTCTTTGTCATTTTCCATGAGTTTTTCGACAAGTTTTTGGAAGGAAGGATTTTCTTGACATTCCTGAAGAAGTGCTTCAGTAATTTCAGGTTCTTCTACAGGTGGAACTTCAAAAGGATTTGATAATCTTTGATTCATACTGGACTCAGCGTGTGTCTCGCTTTTTTTGTCTCGTTGAGAGCGAGTAATAGGCATTTTAATAGAAACTTTCAGTGATGAAAGGGACAAAAGCCTCTTCGATGTGTTGCTCGGGTGTTGGTGGTTCTGGTCGAGATGTGTTATATGTGATGCACTCGTCGAGCAAGAATGTTTGATTGATTTTTCCGCTGCGGTTTATGGTTTGATTAAAAGCAGACTTTTGATAGTATGCTCTTGTTTTCAAAGGTTCTTTGTCAAATTCGCTAGATTTGTTTTGGATATAATGTTTGACGTGATGAAGGAATATCCGATGAGATTTGAAGAGTTGACGATTGATGTATAAAAACTTATTTCTTTTGATGAATTTGGAAAAACTAGGTTGTTGTTTCTTCAACGTGATGTTACGATAGAGGTTCTTTCTTCTCAAAATAAGGGGATTAGTCATGCATGAGTCATCAATGATTTCCTTTGATTGGTTTGGATTCAGTTGATTCTTGTTTTGAAAAATTTCAAATCTCACTTTATCAGAGTGAAGGTTTAGATGTCCCTTCACGATAAAGCGTGTCAAATGATCTGGATTAAAAGCTTCTCGATCTGGAAACTGGATTTGACGATTTGAGAATTTTAAACAAGTGTTTTGAGATAGAAATCCGTAAGATGGTAAAGGATTTTGTTGATACTGATGATGAAATCTCTGGATTATGATAGGAGAGACGTCCTCTATTGTGCGATTTGTTTAGGATTCTGACAACTTTTGTTTTGACACAAATTGAGCTCAAGAAATAGTTTTAGTGGTTTGGTTGTCACTCTGGTTTGATGAAAAATGGTTTTTTGACAGAAAAGACTTCTAAAAATGTTTCTGAAATTTTCAAAATTTTCTCGGTTTTGCTCTCTGTTTTCCTGTTTTGGATCACGCACTAGAACAGAGTCTACATGCGCTACTGAATTTACTTGATGTGCTAAAAGAATGAGCACACACGCTAAACTGCCCCTAGACACACGCTAAAGTTTGGATTTTGGAAAATGGCGGTCTAACAGTTTCAAAATTTTATGCGCTATCTTGGGTCTTCTACACACTAACTTTTAAACTGAATGCGCTAATATTTCTATGCCACGTGCTAAGTTGTTTCTTCTACGCGCTAAAGTTAGGACTACTGAAAATTATTTTTGAATTTGTTTGAAAAAGCTACGCGCTATATTGGGCCTGTTACGCGCTAACTTTTAGACTTAATGCAGTAATTCGTGGTTCCCACGCGCTAGACTGTTGCTGGGATGCGCTAAAGGACTTTGCACTCTTTTGTCTTAGCTGAAAACGCTACTGTTTTAACTTCACGCGCTAATGTGAGGTTTGAATGCGCTAACAAAAGTCTTCCACGTGCTAAGATGTTGTTCTTATGTGCTAGACTGCCCTGATTTTTTCGTGTGGGTGATTTCTTTGAGGATTTTGAATTTTGTTGAGAAATTTTCAAGTGTGATGGCTGATTTTCTGAAATAATAAATGCAAGCACGGCACAAAAAGTACAACCATTTTGCCTAATCTAACAAAAAGTGTATGTTCTGCGAGGATGTGATCAAATCCCCAATGTTTTAATAGGTTTGGATACAAGTAATACACTTAAGAAAGACTCTTTATTCAAGGGTCATAAATAACATCATAGCCCACTAGTCTCGATACTCCGTCAGCTCAAACAGCCGTGTCACCCCCTAGAGGGTGCCCCTTTTTTTGCCTTTTGCCAGAAATTAACCCAAAGTGAATTGCTTCACAGTTGAGTAGGTATCTTGGGAGATATATGGTGAGTAATCTTGGGGGCGGATTCTTCCCCACCCTTACACTATGATGTTATAAATGTTTGGTTACTGACTCAGTTCAAAGCTTCTAATTCTATGGTTCGTAATCAGGCTTCCCATTCGGCCGTCAGTGATAAACTCCCTCAGGAGGCTTCCCAACCTTTAGAACAAAGGCTTTACGTATTTCAAAGATACTGGGGGAAGGCTAATCACTGCACGCAACCGTTGAAAAGGACTTTCGTCACTTTCCACATTTGATTATAGTGGGTTGGAATTCTTGGCATCAAAGTCGTTCCCCACTTAGGTCGTTCCCTTCACACCGGCCATAAATGGCTTTAAGAGTTGATTGCAACTCCTCGGGAAGGCAGGCCTGCTAAAGGTTTTACTACTTGAATTACTGAAAGCTGTAAGAGTGGTCTGGATTTTTGATCACCCAGTTAAGGGGAGAGCATATTCCTTCCACTTTCGAGACAAAGCAATCAAGGTTCTTTTTAGCCTTTAAGACAATGATTTTCTAACTTTTATTTGGAAATGTTGCTCCAACAAGCATGATGTTCTTTTTAATCTTTAAAAGAAAAGATTTTCTGATCTATAAAAAGGAAATGATCAACAAAGCAAAATTTTCGATTTGGAGGTCAACAAAAGAAAGCGTTTTTAAAATAAAATCCCTACTCTATCTGCAAGAAACTATTAGCATCCTGCAAGCAACAAAAGAAATAAAATGTTAGATGATTTGAGGGACTTCTACAAGTCTAAAATTTCAATTCGGTTACAATAAAAAAAAAAAATTTGTTTTTTTTGTCTTTTTTTTTTTGGTTTGTCTTTGATGCGCTACAGAATGGACTGCACGTGCTACAATAAAAATCAGATGCGCTAAACTAATGTTCCCCAGCGCTATGCTGTTGCTTGGATGCGCTACTCTGTGAATTGGAAGCGTTGTTCTATTCTTTTTCTTTCTCTCGCGCTTAGTTCTGCAGGAAAATTTGAAATATCATGCGCTAACTTTTGAGTTTCACGCACTAAATGATGGACTATAAGCGCTGAACTGGAGATCGGATGCGCTAATATGTTAACCTGATGCGCTACTCTATGTTTTTTCCCACGTCGAGACCTACAGGAAAATTTTAGGTGAAGTCCTGCGCTAAGAAAAGGTCTTCACGTGCTAAAGTATAGAGCCCATGCGCTAAACAGTAAGTGGGATGCACTAGACTATTGATCAGATGCGCTATGGAATGTGTCCAACGCACTGATTCCTGTTTCCCGTGGACCTGCAAAAGTCATTAATTTAAAAAATCGATTTGTTATTTGGGGTCGGGCCCCATGGTGGGCGTCAGAAATGTATGCGGGAAAAGTGGGCGAATAAAACTTAATATGTGAAAATTTAGTTAAATACTAGTCCACACACACACACAGAACTTCTTGATGCAAGCTATGGAGTAATAATGTATTACTCAGCTTCCCAAGGAGGTCCCATGGTTCTCTATCTCACAATGTCCCTCAAACCAATGTTTTGCTCTCAGATCACTGAGCAAAATGGTTTAGGGATGGCAAATGTAAGAACGAGGGATGCTCTAATAGATTTTTAGAATGAGATGTGTTACAAGCTATGTATGATAATAAACTAAATGATAAGATGAAAAGATTAGTATGAATACTATCCTAGCATGATATATTTAGTCTATGATTGAGCTAAAATGATAAAGAACTTATTCTAAATATGCATATTAGTCTAATTCCTGATCTCAAGAGAGGCTAAATGATGAGCATAAAAATGATATGAAAGCTTGAAAGAATTTGAGTATAAGTGTAATGCTTCAAATTTGAAAGATGATTTTTAAGAATGGAGGAATGAGAGCTCTATTTATAGCACAAACAGGGCAATGGATGGTCAAGATTGAAAGGTTTAATCAAGGATTGAGTTTGAAAGTTGGGAATCCATGTGCATAATTGGCACCAATGAAATGGTGACAAGTGTCAATATAGGATTGGGTTGAGAGAAGGGGTTGGAGGCATTAAATGCCTGAGAAGACCTCATGGTTATCTAAAGGCTAAGGGTCAAGTCTAAGTTAAGATTACCCATTGGATTAAGAATTAATCCAAGGATAAACCTTTGTGCAAATGTTTAAGAGATAATCATGGTCAAAGCATTAATGGCCTGATGAGACCTTTGGGTTGGGTAGAGGTTGAGTCAAAACAAATGTTTTAACCATGTAGGAGGGTTTGAGTTAACCATTAATGGTTATTGGAGACTTTGGGGATTAAGTGGTTGAAGGTTGAAAGCCTTCAATGGTTATCAAAGACTTTGAGCCATTTAGTGGTTGAAGGTTGAAAACCTTTAATGGTTATCCAAGACTTTGAGCCATTTGAGAAGTGACTTCTCTTTGCTTAGGGATGTGACAAAATTTAGAGGAGGGTTAGGTTAATTAGATGCGATTAGAAGATTCTAGAAGGGATTAGAAAGGGGTTTTGGATTTTGCAAGTGGATGGAGGGATAATAGGATTTAATTGAAATAATTTAATTCAATTTGGTTGCTATTTGGGGAAATTAAATAAATTAGATTTATTCAATTTAGGATAACTATTTAATTAAATTTGAATTTAATTAAAAGTGGATAGGGGGGATTTAATTGAATAAAATGATTTATTCATTAAATAGGTATAGTGAATTTAATTTAAATAAATTGAGTAATTTACTTAATTAAATAGAGGAATGTGGATAATTTAATTAAATTGGATTTAATCAAATAAAGAAATGAACATAAAATATTCATTTAGGAATATGGTCATTTTTATACGTCTACACATATACCTTAATTACTGGAAAAGAACAGGAGTCTACTGAACCCATAAGCACAAAACTCCAAGCACAACAACTCCAAACTCCAAGATACAAATACCACGTAATTTACAGATGTCGAAACACAAATCATAATAGATACAACTAATATAGCTAACATGACTAATGCCAAAACACACAACTGATACCGAGACATAATGTAAACCAAGATAAGAACAAATCGGGATTCTAGAGATGAGGGTCTTCCATAAATAACTCCATCAGATCATTTATGCCTTGCATCATATCTCTTACCTTTCTTCCATTGATACTTGACTAGTAATACCAAAACTGCTTCTCTAACAACATACATTATCTGGTCCAAACTGGATAACCAGATTTGACATCAATGTCAACAATGACAATATTCACAAAAGTCTAACAATATCCCCCTTTGTCATTGATGAGAAAACATCTCAAAAAATAATATCCCCCTTTGTCATTGATGAGAAAACATCTCAAAAAAAAACATATCTGCAAACGAGCCCCCCTAATTCATATATCTCCTTATTTCTACTATTCCATTACCTTTCTTCCCCTTTGACATCAAGGACAAAGGATGTCTTTGATGAAAAAGAAAATAAAGAAATAAAATGAATACTTTCAACTACAAAAAGGATGTCAAAATTGTATACCAACCCAAAATAATTTTCAACTGCTCTTCTAAAATATTAGTTTATACTTTTCCTTCAGTTCTGGAAGAAGAACCTCACAAGAATGCATAGATGTTAACTGATAAACTTCTGCATTCTACCAACAATTCAACAACATGAGAAAAGTTGTCTGGAGCAGATAGATTCTACTCATACTCAACTGCTCTATCAAGCAATGCTGAGAAATGGTCCAAATTTGCTTCAACTTTCCAGAAAACACTCACAAAATCTTCTCGTTGCCTTTGCAAAAACAATAATTCAGCCTAAAGGGAATTTATCTTTTTCCTCTGCTCTCCATCCTTGTCACTCATAAAATCAAATGACTTACCCAAGGAGCTTAATTCATCTTCAATAACATCAATTTTTTCTTTATGCTTCACTGCAACCGTTAGCCATGAAAGACAATACCTGTAAACTCTGCTAGCGCTACTAATATAATCTCCCATCTCATCAATGCATATAGATAGGGCTCTTTGTGCATCTTTGCACTTCTTCGGCATACTCTATATATCATCACCTTCTTCTTCTGAATCTTCAACATCAACAGCTTTCTCAATCAATTTTTCTTTAACAAACTCATAGAGGGATTCTGAAAGCACATCACTAACATCTTCAATCTTGATATTGTTCCTGGTCAAATGATTCATCACAACACTCTCAATTCTATCTGCCTCTATGGAATCAATCATATCTTTCCAATCTTCCTTATTCTATCTACACTGCCAATAATCTCCAGCAAGGTAGATTCATCATTAGATTCGGATGCCTTTTCTCTATGCTCTGCAACAACGATCTCTCCCTTAGCCATAAGAGATTATGTATCCTTAATTTCTCCTTCAGATTCTTCTTTCTCTTCTTAGATTTTGAGGCACTAATAGACATAGACTCTCTCCTTTTCCTCTTACTAGAGGAAGAACCTCCTCTAGCAGAACCAGTAGCAGGGGATACTAGACTGATACTCCACATATCCATAAAATATTTGAAATAAATATTGTATTCATCCTCTATCTTATCCAATATATTCAAATATCTAAAGATTTGTCTTGCAACCAGGACTCTAAATTCCCATATCACATTCTCCTTAGCCGCAAGTGATCCCAGACAATACATAGCTAATCATACAAGAAAAGATCCAAATGGGAAGGGATAACCTTTCTCTTTTGACATTTTGATGTTTTCTAACAATAAATCCCTTAGAAATTCACACAAGTAGAACACTCTATCTTCCATAACAAGTATATGTGCCATGTATACAAAAAATAGCTGAAGTGGAACCTTCCCTATTTGTGAAATAAATCTTGTAAGAAATTCCATATGCAACATACCTCATGATGAGATTGATAATTTTGTCAATAATCAACACTAGTTGATCACCAGTCACACTAATTAGGGTTTCAACTTCTTTATTCTTTATTGATTTCTTAACCGGAATGGATCCACTATCGCATAAACCAGTAACAACCAAAATGGTCTCCTTCATGATTGGATAGGATTTATCCAACACAATGCAATCACTTTGCACATGACTAAGAATTACTCTGATCACCTCCTCCTCATCAAAATAGGGAAACTCGGTCCATAGATTCAGTCCTTTATGCTCAAGTTCCTTAATCCTCTGCAAGTCTACATCACTCAAGATATTTTCCACTTTTATGATCTTTTTAGGGTTAATTCATTTAGAAATACCTTCTTCACAATCTAAAAGTCTTTGCTGCTTGATTCTCCGACGATCATCTTAACTTCCATAATTGTTCACTCTACTTCCCTACTCTACTGCTCACCAACTGCTCACAATCTCTTCAAGCACTATTATCATGATAAAGAAAAAATGATCTCAAACATCGATACTTATCTTGCCAAAAATATCCTTTAGGGTTTTGCCACCAAAAAGTGTCGTGTTGATGATGTTAGCACAAACCTCTAATTATCGAATAGCCTCTCCAACATAGTCATATCAAACCGACGACACGATCCACTCAAAAGGGCGGAACAAAATTTTTTCCTTCGAGAACTCCCCCTAAGATGAAGCAATATGCTCAGTTATCAGAGGAAGAGGTGCCTTCACCAGATTCTGGTACACCAAAATCACTTCCATTGTTCACTTCTTTCTTTCTCCAAACCAAAATTCCCTTTTTCTTCAATCCATTAGCCTTCATTACACTCTTCTCAACAAACTTCTCCATATTTTCATTTCTGCACTAATTAGCATAATTTTCGGATTGCTTGCACTTGTAACAAATGATGTTTTTCTATAGTGAATTTGTTGAATGTGTTCTTGATCTGCACTGATTAGTTTTGTGACCATAACCATGGCATTTATGACAATACCCATGAAAGTTATTATTCACCTTATTTGCTCAAACTGAATTATGATTTTGACTCATAACATGATTTCTACAATAATTTTCCTTATGACCAAACTTTTTGCAATTGTAACACTGAATGCTTCTACATTTTTCAGCCTTATGACCAAATTTATTGTATTGAAAACAATAACCATTAAATGATGGGTACCTTTTTGCATTTGGTTGACGAACTTGTAGTCTTCTTGCATTGGTATTCTGATTTTGGGTCTTGCGTGCATCTTCTAATTTCTTCTCTACTTCTGCCTCTTTGCTTTTGTCTTTGTCATTTTAATTTGAACATTCACTGAGCTGAAATCCAAGTCCTATTTTGTCTAAATGGGCTTTCTACATGTTGATCAATTCTTCCAAGAGCTTACTTCTATCAAGAACCTTACTCTTTGTCTTCAACTTCTTCACTTCTTGTTCTAGCTTCTCACATTCTTCAATCTTCAACTTGATTGATTCTTTTAGGGTCTCCTCTATCTTATTATTCTCCTCAATTTTTTGCATCAGATCTTTAATGGTCTCATTTGCCTGCTTCAATTGATTGTTAACCTCCTTATGTCTCAATTTGAACTTCCAGATTTCTTCTCTCAACTTTTGTACACATTTATTCGCTACCTTCACATTTTCTTTCAATTCCTCATTCTTAGACTCAACACTTTCCAGATCTTCAAGAGTTGTCTGTAATTTCTCATCCAACTGAAATTCTCGAGTCATACTCATCGGTGCCATGATTCAACCAACAAGCATCTCCCTCAAGTGGTTAAGCTTTCAAGCAAGGGACCAAAGCTCTGAAACCAATTTTTGGATTGGTTGAAAGGACTAGAATACTGAGAGGGGGGGTGAATCAGTATTCCCATAGATTCTAAAGCTTTCTCATGATTTCTAAACCTTTTATTGATATACCAAATTCATCAATTAAACTCATCAACATGAAATAGAAAATGCAGAATAAACAAGAAATATAGCCACAAATGAAACACTAGATTTTATACGTGGAAAACCCAAATGGGAAAAACTAGGGAGAGTGTTAATCTCAAGATAATATAACTAGTTATATGGTGTTTACAAAAGGGGTGGCTTACTACCGAATGAGTCACTACCAAATTACAAAATTGGCTCACTACCAGAATGCTCAAGTTGCAATAGATACAAATGAACTGGGAAAATTTGTATCTCCAAATGCATGTGATCAATTCTAGTTTAAGCTCATATTATAACTCATAAAACTTATAGTAGATCCAATGAAGGATCTATGTACCTCTATCCACAAACACATGTAGTAGATCTAGTAAAGGATTGCTGCAACGTTGACCGCAACTCTACATGCTCCTTACTCTACCACACACGATGATCTCTTCTTCTATCTTGCTTCACACACACACACTTCTCACACACCTCTACTAAATTCATGCACACGCACGCGTGCATGCATACACACACATACATATGTATATGTACACACACACACACATATATATATACATATATATACATACATATATACATATACATACATATATATATACATATGTATGTATATATGTATACATATATACATATATATATATACACACATATATATACACACACATACACACACACACACACATATATATGTATGTATGTACATATGTATATATGTATGTACATATACATACACATACATATATACATATACATACAAATATATACATATATACATACATATATATATATACATATGTACGTATATATATATGTATATATGTACATATATATACACATATATATACATATATATATGTATATATACATATATACATACACACATACATATACATACATATATATATACACACATATACACACACATATATATACACATATATATATGTATATATACATATACATGTATATATGTATATATACATATGTACATATATATATGTAGACACCTAAAAATGGTCAACGCTTGCGGAGTCATACTTTAATATTTGCGCATTGCCTCATTTTAGGTTTTTGCGTCGTATTAACATTTCTCCTATGATTCGTACTTGGTCTTTATCATTTGCAAACATCGAGTCATTCTTCTACATTCTTCATTTATCTCGCTTTCGAATTTGGTCTTGTCGACAACAATCTCCAGTCATGATTTTAATCGATCTTATCTTATTGCATCAATGTGCGTGCTTATTTGTCATCATTTTGGACATCGTCAATCCTAATTAGGGTTTCGTCCTCCTGTCAATCTTGCGATCGATTTTTCATTGATCGTTGTCCTCTTGTCAATCCTGTCCTCTGGCGATCGATTTATCATCAATCCTTATCATTTTCAATCTTGTCGATTAACGATCGATTTGTCATCGGTTGTTGTCATGTTCGATCTTGTCATTTTGTGATCGATTTGTCATCGATCGTGGTCATTTTCAATCCTATCATCTTGCAATCTATTTATCATCAACCCTTGTCATCTTGTCAATCTTGTCATTTTGTGATTAATTTGTCATCGATCGTCGTCCTTCTCAATCGTGTCAATTTGGATCAATTTGTCATTGTTCCTCATCAATTGGCGCATTTATCAAACAAATCATTTATCACATTGGTCATTTATCAATTCAAAATCATGATCGATATCAATTATCTTCAATCAAGACCTAATTGTCATTCTCGCATTGCTAATTCGTCTTTTAGGGTTTTATGATTTAATCATTTAACCTTGTGTGTCATTTCCTCCTTTAGGATTAATAAATTGTTTATTTATCCTAAGTCTTCTCATTGCAATTAAATGTTCATTTAATTGGCTAATTATTCCTCTTTGTGAATTAATTAATAAATGACAAATTATTAATTAATTTACCTAATTTCTAATTTCTATCAATTTATTAATTCCTAAATTCTTAATTCTCTAATTTCCTAATTTTCTAATTCCTAATTTCAATTTCCTTCTATTTCTCTCCTAAATTCATGGAAATGACATGTCAATTTGTCATAAATTTGTCATAATTGAAAATCAATCAATTTTGACATAGAAGTTGTCATAATTTGTCATAAATTATCAATCAACAAATTTTGCATAGAAAGTGCATAATTTGTCATAATTTGTCATAATTGACATAATTGATTTGCAATTTCCATTTGAATTGAATCATGCTAATTTGATCGTTTCTCCAATTTATCTATAAATTGGATGATCTTCATCAATCAAAGCTAATTGGTAATCAGACTATCGAATTTCTAGTCAATCACATTTCTAGTACTCTTGATCAATAATCTTGTCTACTTGCTTTCAATCATGTATGTGCACTTGTAGGTGAGATCCACAACCAAACTATTTGAAGAGGAAAGAAGAACAATGGAGCTGCATGAAGGAGCAATCAAATCACATCTTTGGTTTGCTTAATTTCTAGTTTTGAATGTTTTTATTTCATGTCTCTATTGAGTGTTGTTTAGGATAGATCATTGCAATGAGTGCTTTCGTGATTGAGCTAATGATTAGTATGTTTATAATGCTTGTGATGATTTCCTATTTCCTAACGTACATTAACTGGTGAACCCGACGTGAACACTAACCATCTAACCCCTTAACTATGTTTTTGAGAGCTTTTGAGTTGATTTGCAGACCAAAAAAACCCAAAAACAGGGCAGTGCAGGGCTTTCTGGGGACTTCTGTGCCTGTGTCAGACAACCTGCGCCTATGTTATGCATTCTACGCCTGTATCAAGGACAACCTGCGCCTGTGTCATGCATTCTGTGCCTATGTCATGAGTTCTGCGCCTGTGTAAAGTCCAGAACAGAGGTAAAAATGTAGTGTTTTACTTGAAATTTGTTTAGTTTTTGCATTCTGTTTTCTATGTTTTGGTTTTTGGTACTAATTATCTATGCAGAATCTTGGTATACACATGGTAAAGACAAACAAATCAAACTACTAACATGCTTTATGCAAAATCGATAGTCAAAGACAACAAATCAAACTTCTAACTTGGGTTTTGCAGGTTGCCTTGGAGAAACAACTAAACTTGGTGTTTGCAATTAATTTTTAGGCACCTAGTGATTTTTAAATAGGATGGAATGAACATGTTTCTGCTTTGATTGTTGAGTGTGACATTGGAGTAGGAGAGTATGCTCTCATCCTTCTTAGGGTGATCAGAAATCCAGATCTTCAATACCATGCTCGTGTCCTTGATTGTGTGTCTCCTTTAGAGGGCCTGCCTTCCCGACCACTTTGCTTTTGCAAGCAAGTGATAATCATGAGAAGGGAATGACCCAAAGTGAGTACGGCTAGAATACCTTGGCATTCTAACTCACTATAAAAAAATACCCAATGAGCGAAAGCTTTGAAGGAAGGGTTACGTGGGAAGTGATGACCCTTGAACTCTTTCTCATATCAACATCTAAGTAGGACCTCATGGTCTAAATCATGCTTGCGTGACTACATTTGTTTGGTATCTTGATGGGCTTAATGTCTCAATCACGCTTGCGTGACATCAAGGAGTAACACTTAACAGAAATCCTTACTAAACACCTTGTTTTTAGAGGCCAAAAAACCCTTCTAGTTGCTTGAGAAGGACAAGTTCGGATACTTGGAAGAGATACTAAGTTCGCCATGGGGAGATTTCCATGGGGACTGATGCTTGGCTTCCCTAAGAAGTGAGTGCCATGGAGGGGAGCCCGTGGGGTCAAGCATCTATGTATTCTCCTTGAATCCCATAATGAGTCTACCTCTCAAGTACCTAATTTCCTTGCCTACCATAAGAAATGTGGGAAAGAGCATGATTGTCTTGAGTCTATGTTAAAATATCTTGTCTTCTTTACTTGTCAAAAGTTGAATTGCATCTCATTTCAAGAACAAGGCAAATTGATTCAAAACAAGGTTAAACACATAAGAGCATTTCATCCAACAAAATTCAAAAACTCATTTTCAAACATGGTTGTCAAATATTGTTCAAAATCTTGTCTCAACAAGCATGTCACTTACATTTAGGTTCATCCTAGGTTACATTTTGCAAAGTTCATTGTCAAGTACCAAGGTTAGGTTTCACCTAAGTCATACTCTTTTCAATAAAAGTCATCCATTTGCATATGTCCTCTTGCATTAAAGTCATACCATTGTCATACATTGCTTACCCTAGGTCTCTTCATTAAGCTTGGGTCATTATCGTATCATATTAGGGTCATTTGCATAGTAATTATCCCTTTGCATATAGTGTCAAAACTAGGTTTTGTCATACTTGAGTAATCCAAATCTTTGATAAACCCTAATTCATTGTTAAGAAGTCTAGGCCTTATCAAACTTTTGTCTTTTTGTCATCCATGTCATTTGGTCAAACCTAGCTTAGTATCCAAGCATATAGGGGAGATGTTGTCACCTTGTCCTTTGTCACTTAGTCCTTTTGTCCTTTGAGGTCTAGACATCGTTCCAATTTCCCAAGGGTCCCTCTCTTAGATTTGCATTCATAAGTTTGTCAAAATCTTCAAAAACAACCAAAAACATAGATTGCATTTTCATCTATTCAAGTTTGCATTTAGTTGCATAGCATATATTGCCCTTGAAAAAATTCCAAAAATATTGCATTTGCATAGTGACATGTCTATTGAAACAAGGTTCCAAGCACCAATGATGCAACAAAGTTTGACATATCAACCGACAATGCAATCACAATTCTATCCAACCCAACAACAAAGCAACATTGATCAAATTTTTTTATGATGAAACAAGTCTCCAAATACAAAAACTAGAGGAGAAACTAGCTCAAGAAAATGAGATTTTGGAACAAAGAGTGAAAAACATTGCAAAGAATAGATCACAAATGTCCAAAATGTTTCAAAAAATTCCAAGTCGAAATCCAAATATTGAGCCAATTGATGTAAGGTCTCTTATCGAACGATCAGACATACCAGCTCTCCTCTCCCAAGTAGAGATGATGAAACAATTTCAAGAAAAGAGACAACATCAATTTCAACATTATGTGCCTCCACAACAAGAACAAGAAGGTGTTTACTATCAATCACATTTTCAACTATCACAACCAATGGTTCAACCAATTGTCCAACATATTCAACCAACACAACCAATGGTCCAATTTCAACAATATGTCCATCCAACTATACAATGTCAACAAATGGTTCAACCAATGGTGGAATATCAATGTCAACAACCACAATCACAAATTCAAAAACAAAACTTGCAACATGCACCAAGCCAAATTTTGAACATGTCAAACCAATTTGATCAACATCTAGTTCAAAATCAAAACATGACATCAGACCAGAACCAAATTCTTTCCAAACAAGTTCAAATTCCGGATACAACTATGTCAAAACCTCGAAAGAAAGGTGGCTTTATTGCAATGCTCTTAAGGAAACTACCAAGTGAGTTATTTGAGGAAGATCAAGATAATACAATTATGTCTAGCAATACCTCATCCCCCCACAAGAAAATTGACTCTCCAGTGGCATCTATCCCTACACCTTTAGAAGTTTCACAAGAACCTTCCATATTGTTCTCATCAAACAATACACCCAAGGATGCAATTATCCAAGAGCTATCCATAATTGATTGCCAAGATAGTCCAATTCATGATGCACATCCTTGTCATGTTTCATAAATACAAGACCCAATGCCACCATGCACTTTATTGCCATTGCCTATTTTAGAGGACCCCATTCGAAGTCCCTCTTCCTCATGTTCAAGCATTGATTCCTTGCCAGAATCCATCACAAATGTTTAAAGTGCATTTCCTTCATGCCAAACCATTGATCCCTTGTTAGAATCCCTCGTGCATATCCAAAGTCCAACCTCATGTCAAGAGGATAGTTTAGAGCATGAAGAAACGTGTCCTAAGGAAAATCAAGATCAAGATCCCGAAACCTTATCATCCCATCCAATTGTTGACCAGGACTCCATGTTCCCAGACACTCGCAATGATTCCCCTATTCTTGTCCATCCTATCCAAAGTCCTATTGACACTCCATTCCCCAAGAAAGATCCAGATATCCCAGTCCATCCAATCCCAAATGATCCCCTCCCATTTCATGAACACAATGTCCTTTCAAATCCCATTGACATTCCACTTCCTAAGAAAGATCAAGATATCCCTTCCATCCTTTCCAATGATCCCATTGAAAGTCAAGAGCAAAGTACCTTTAAAGAGGAATCCAATGATTTTCCTCCTTGTCAAGATCAAAGTATCCTTCCAAGTTCATTTCCAACACAAGACCCTATCATTCCTTCAGATCCTCCACAAGATCCACTTGTTCCTCCATCTCCACATCCTAATCCAGCATATCCACTCCAAGATCTCATTCATTTTGATGATCCCATTATTTCTCCCATTCCATCTCTTGAAGAGCCTGTCATTGAACCATGTCCACTACACAATCCTAGTCCCCCTCACACTCCTAATCCCACTCATGATTCTAACGTGTCAGTGCAAGATGTTCATGAACCCTCGACATGCATAATGGGTTCTTCCACTTTGGTCCAATCCGATCCACTTCAAGATCTCATTATTTCTCTCATATCATATCCACCTCATAATGGACTCGCGTCTTCTTCCCAAAGAAAAGAGTATCTTACAAGTCAAGATATTCATAAAGGCAAAGGAGTAGATCTCCATAAGCAAGAATCCCTTCATGTTAAAGAAGATCTTAAGGTTCATGTATACACAACTCACTCTCAAGACGTGGGTACCCCTACTAAATCCAACATCCCTTCAAAATCCAAACATATCCCTTCCCCTTCATACCTTCCATCCATCTTAGGTCCTTATATCCCTTCATCCTCTATGCAAGGTCAACAAAGGCACACATCCTTGAGAACCTTCCAGTCATCCAAAAGAACTCCATTTCATTCATATCCATCCATGCATTCCTTTCCTCCTCCAAGCAATTTGGATGCCAAGTATAAAAGTCATAAGTCTAAAAATCCACATGTATTCAAGGATCAACATGTCCAATATAATCAACATGTCAAAACAAAGAAAAATATGATCTATAAAGAAAAAGAAATATCCAAAAGGCCAAAAAGGCCCATTGAGCAAAATAAAGCAAAGTTAAAATATATATGGGTTCCTAAATCCCTTGTGCAAGCAATGCACTCTAAGGAACCACAAAAGCATGAAAAATCAAAAACCATGTGGATCCCTAAGCGGCTCCTTGAAGCACAAAAGCCTAAAGAAACATCCAACTTGGCATCCAAAGTTGCTATTCCTCCATCCAACCCTCTCAAATTTGTTCCTCCACCACCTTCTTCATCCATTTTGGGCCCTTATGTCCCAAAATCCATAGCCTTTCCTTCGTCAAAATCTCAATATCCAAAATACATTTTTCCTCCATCAGTCCATCACCCCTCAAGGTGTGTGCCAATGTCAATCTTGCC
Organism: Cryptomeria japonica; assembly: GCF_030272615.1. Classification (NCBI taxonomy): domain Eukaryota; kingdom Viridiplantae; phylum Streptophyta; class Pinopsida; order Cupressales; family Cupressaceae; genus Cryptomeria; species Cryptomeria japonica. Next base: position 550,663,297 of record NC_081414.1, on the reverse strand, counting down.
TTCATTTCCACCCACTGAAGCCCAATTCTTCCAATACCCCATCCATTATCCAATGCATATTTTCCATCCTTCCATCCCTTTGATCCAATCCTTTGCATAAATCCTTGCCTTAGTTTCATCTCATTTTCCATATACTTATCCTACCAACGTCTTTGAGCATACTTTTAAAGGTCATGGTCCATTTTTTTATTTTTTTCAAGGCTACTATCCAAACAAAAAGACGCTTGAATCCTTCTTCCATCCCCTATCATGTGTCCATCTTCTATTGAAAAGCTCAAAAATACAAAAAAAAAAGTGAAAAAAAAAAAGACAAAAGAAAAAAAAAAGTAAAAGCAAAAATAATTCGTCCACTAGTGAAAACCTGGCAAACAGGCGCCTTGGGCAAGTACCGTGATGAAAACCTAGCAAACAGGCATCATGCGTAATCTATGAACTTCTTGCACACCACACTTGGGGGCAGGTTTCCTCCTTCATATCCTATTGCCCTTCCATTATCCTATCGAACCCCTGTCATTACCCTTCATATCCTATTGTCCCTCATGTCCAATTTCCCTTTCCACCTCCTTTGATCTTGATAAGGCTGATGATCGTCATGAGCATCACGCATCTTGTTTGCATCTTTTAGTCTATCATAGCTTTTGGTCATTTATCCATTTGCTTATTATAACCTTTCATCCATATTCCCTGTCTTATTGCAACTTTCTGCCACTATCCCTTAGCCAATCTCGACCTTTAGTCCATGTCCCTTATTCATTCTTGGTCTTGCTTATCCTATCCATATCTTATCACTATCCATACACCTTTTCTGTCCCTTGATCTTGATTTGACATAAGGACACAAAATTTAAACATAGTTTCAAAAACCTCTTGACATGTCCCTCATGCCATGTTCCTACTTTACATTGTCATATCCAGTCTCTTGTCCCATTGTCTCCATAATACAAGGCCTTTGTCTTCCCTCTATCCACCATCATTTCAGCAAGCCTATTTATTCACCTGCCATATTCCTTGCCTTGCTAGACACTGGGGGCAAAATCATAAAAATTGAAAAATGTCCTGAAAAAATCTCTAAAAATCAAATAATGTCCTGAAAAAATCTTCAAAAAACATTTAAAAATGTCCTAAAAAAAGATCATAAAAAATTAAAAATGTCCTGAAAAAAGATCATAAAAATTAAAAAATGTCCTGAAAAAAGATCATAAAAATTGAATATGATCCTGAAATAATCCAAAAAAATTGAAAAATGTCTTGAAAAAAATCCAAAAAAATTGAAAAATGTCCTGAAAAAATCTCATAAAACTTGAATATGATCCTAAAATAATCCAAAAAAATCAAAAAATGTCCTGAAATAATCCAAAAAAATCAAATAATGTCTTGAAAAAAAAATATCCCTAAAAATTGAAAAATGTCTTGAGAAAATCCCTAAAAAGTCATAAAAAGTCCTGAAAAAAAATGAACAAAAATATTTTCAAAACATTACAATCCAAAAACAAGCATTTTGCAATAAATGATCCCTTTTGTGCATAAGACAAATCACTGAGCATACATCCAACAAACTCACAATCCAACATTGTGCTTTACTGAAATCACGCATTAAATAGATGAACTTTTTACTCAAACCCGACATTCAAACTGATCAACATTGTCATATCAATCACCCTCAAAATCATTCATGGCACACTATCATGGGTATTATACAAGATGTGGTATACTCGAAACCAGACTGTGTCCTGTCTTAGACGGGGTATTGCATGTCTTGAAACCAGACAGCATGATTGTCCTATCAGCACGTTCAACTTTTGACAACGAAGATCAAGGTGTTTGTTTGATTTGTTGGAATTTGTGCATCTTATCTTTTTATTGATTTATCTTTGGCTTCGGTCATGTTCCTATGTTGCTCGATGATATCACTGAGTGATTTAGAGTGATCGGGATGGATCATGGTCCTTTTCTTTTTGATTGTGATTGTTGTTTGTCTGTGATGTGTCTGTCTTTTGCAAAAAAAGGGTTGCATTTCAGCTCTGGCCTTCAATGCCATGATGCTACGCATCCATTTTGCTACATTAAAATAAAGGTTCTCACCTACAAAGTGCATTACTGAAAGCAAGTTTTTCTTCATCTCTAACTGTCCTCTGTCTCATTTTCTTCTTACTAACATTTCTTCCGTCAGTTCAGATAGTCAGTTCGGTCTAGTGCTCTGATTTCCAACCATACATGATGCATCCTGCATCCATTTGGTTAGTACATTTGCATTACATTAAGCATCACATCAAGCATTTTATCCATTTCATGTTATCAATGCATCAAAAACGCATAAACATGCATCCATACATGTTCCACAATGGTAAATAAACAATGCATAAGTCATCCATACATAGAAAGTAACATCAGTCATAACACATTTGCATCCCATCATATCGATGCATATCATATCATATATCACAATAATATTGGAGTACAAAAATTGGGTTGTCTGTCCTAAGTATGGCCCGCAAGCTGACTACAACATGTCAAACTACATAATGTCTACTGTCTGTCTAAGGAGCACGTGCCTCTGTCACTGGGTGCTCCCTCGGTCCTCCTCATCCTTGCAAGGTCTTGCGGATGATGTCCCTCCTAGTCCTGGCTGTGGTGGTCTCATAGGTCCACTCACCCCCATGCTGCTTAATGACCTCCGAGAGCGTGCCCTACTCTTTGTCCTCGATCATGCCCGATATAAAGGTGCTCTCTACTCTGGTGGAACTGCACTCTCATATAGTGTCCTCCAATGGCGTATCTCCTCTCCGGTCTCTACCAACATCTGTGCCATCTCCCGTGCACTGGCATCCTGAATCGACCCAATATACTCAGTGACTCTTTGTTCCTCTCGTTGTGCCTGAGCAATCGCTGCATCTTGAGCCGCTGTGAGTCTAACTATCTCTGCTTTGAACTGATCCTGCTATCTCTCTAATGTCGCAATGTGATCCTGTTGACTCGCTATGGTAGCCCTACACATCTCCATCTCCTCTGTCCTAGCTGTCTCTGGCTCTATGGGTATATCCTGCAATGCCTCATGCTCGCCTGAATCTGGCTCATCCTCGTCATCCCCATCCTCATCTCTGAATGCCATCGTTCTGCCAATGCGGTAAGCAGTCCTGTGTTTGCCCTAATCTCAGGCATGAATGTGACATAGTATATCCCAAGTCCTGCTAATGTATCTCTATCTGTGCCCTGAGTCTATGTCGTAGCATGAAGCAGTCAGGTCGGTTCTCCCGTGTGATCAATGGATACTGTCGACTCTGCATCACAAATTGGGGCACATTTTGTCAGTTTTAGGGTTTGCTCCTACGGGTTGCATTTCCTCATTTTCATGTCTAATCAGGGTGTTTTTCATCTCCTCTGACCTATCCTACCCTTGTCCCCTTTTTCCGGATCCTTTGCATGTCATTTTGACCAAAATTAGGGTTTGCATTGCACAATTATCCCTGTGTAAGGTAACCTGCGCCTGTGTCAAGTAACCTGCACCTGTGTCTCCCTACACAAGCGCAGAAGACCCCACACAAGCACAGGATTCGCCCTACACAAGTGTAGGAGTCCTTTTCTGCATCCCCTGTGGGCCCCGCAATGTCCCGCATGCAATCAGAATTCATGAAATTGAAAACATGGGTTTTTGAGATCCATACCGCTGCTCCCATGTCGTCTGGTCGTCTGTAAGTGTGTACACATTCCCCGAGGTGATCCGCCATTGGAATGTTCGCCATCTCTCTGCAAGTGTCCTTGTCCAGAGCAACAAATCCTCCTCTTTGTCTAGTGCAAATGAGCAATTTTCCCTCTTTTGGTCCCATTTATAGATCTTTGTCAGTGCATAGATGGACGTGCACCCTCTCCATCTTATGTTGGTCGCGGTCTTTTGCACCATCAATTGCTTTTCCTTCATGCAGTCGATATCCGATTGTCAGCCCGTTCGATCCTATCATTTTTATCGATCAATTGGCCTCTTTTCTGCATGTTTCCGGCCAATTCCTCGAGGGGGCATGCATATGTCATTGTCATTGTCTGGGGCATTTTCATTATTGTTCTTTGAAACAATGCTTAAAATCGCATTGTCTCAAAGAGGGGCAAAATGTAGACACCTAAAAATGGTCAACGCTTGCGGAGTCATACTTTAACATTTGCGCATTGCCTCATTTTAGGTTTTTGCGTCGCATTAACATTTCTCCTATGATTCGTACTTGGTCTTTATCATTTGTGAACATCGCGTCATTCTTCTACATTCTTCATTTATCTTGCTTTCGAATTTGGTCTTGTCGACAACAATCTCTAGTCATGATTTTAATCGATCTTATCTTATTGCATCAATGTGCGTGCTTATTTGTCATCATTTTGGACATCATCAATCCTAATTAGGGTTTCGTCCTCCTGTCAATCTTGCGATCGATTTGTCATTGATCGTTGTCCTCTTGTCAATCCTGTCCTCTGGCGATCGATTTATCATCAATCCTTATCATTTTCAATCTTGTCGATTAACGATTGATTTGTCATCGGTCGTTGTCATGTTCGATCTTGTCATTTTGCGATCGATTTGTCATCGATCGTGGTCATTTTCAATCCTGTCATCTTGCAATCTATTTATCATCAACCCTTGTCATCTTGTCAATCTTGTCATTTTGTGATTAATTTGTCATCGATCGTCGTCCTTCTCAATCATGTCAATTTGGATCAATTTGTCATTGTTCCTCGTCAATTGGCGCATTTATCAAACAAATCATTTATCACATTGGTCATTTATCGATTCAAAATCATGATCGATATCAATTATCTTCAATCAAGACCTAATTGTCATTCTCGCATTGCTAATTCATCTTTTAGGGTTTTATGATTTAATCATTTAACCTTGTGTGTCATTTCCTCCTTTAGGATTAATAAATTGTTTATTTATCCTAAGTCTTCTCATTGCAATTAAATGTTCATTTAATTGGCTAATTATTCCTCTTTGTGAATTAATTAATAAATGACAAATTATTAATTAATTTACCTAATTTCTAATTTCTATCAATTTCTTAATTCCTAAATTCTTAATTCTCTAATTTCCTAATTTTCTAATTCCTAATTTCAATTTCCTTCTATTTCTCTCCTAAATTCATGGAAATGACATGTCAATTTGTCATAAATTTGTCATAATTGAAAATCAATCAATTTTGACATAGAAGTTGTCATAATTTGTCATAAATTATCAATCAACAAATTTTGCATAGAAAGTGCATAATTTGTCATAATTTGTCATAATTGACATAATTGATTTGCAATTTCCATTTGAATTGAATCATGCTAATTTGATCGTTTCTCCAATTTATCTATAAATTGGATGATCTTCATCAATCAAAGCTAATTGGTAATCAGACTATTGAATTTCTAGTCAATCACATTTCTAGTACTCTTGATCAATAATCTTGTCTACTTGCTTTCAATCATGTATGTGCACTTGTAGGTGAGATCCACAACCAAACTATTTGAAGAGGAAAGAAGAACAATGGAGCCGCATGAAGGAGCATTCAAATCACATCTTTGGTTTGCTTAATTTCTAGTTTTGAATGTTTTTATTTCATGTCTCTATATAGTGTTGTTTAGGATAGATCATTGCAATGAGTGCTTCCGTGATTGAGCTAATGATTAGTATGTTTATAATGCTTGTGATGATTTCCTATTTCCTAACGTACAATATATATACATATATACATATATATATGCACAAGTATACATACATATACATACATATACATATATACATACGCATACATATACATACACACATATATATACACACACATATATATACACACACACATATATACACATACATACACACACACACATACACACACACACACATACATATATACATATATACATATATATACAATATATACACACACATATATATACACACACACATATATACATGTATACATATATATATACACACATATATGTATACATGTATATATACAATATATACATGTATATATTGTATATATACATGTATACATATATGTGTGTGTATATATATATGTATACATGTATATATGTGTGTGTGTATATATATATATGTGTGTATATATATATATGTGTGTATATATTGTATATATATGTATATATGTATATATGTATGTGTGTGTGTGTGTATGTGTGTGTGTGTATGTATGTGTATATATGTGTGTGTGTATATATATGTGTCTGTATATATATGTGTGTATGTATATGTATGTGTATGTATATATGTATATGTATGTATATGTATGTATACTTGTGCATATATATATATGTATGTGTATATATATGCATATATATATATGTATGTATATATATGTATGTATATATATATACATATATATATACATAGATATACATATATATATACATGTATACATATATACACATGTATATATATATACATGTATACATATATATATATACATATATGTGTATATATATGTGTGTGTGTGTATGTATACATATATACATGTATACATATATATATACATATATGTGTATATATATGTGTGTGTATACATATGTGTGTGTGTGTGTGTGTGTGTGTCGGAAATCTTATACACTAGGATAATATGCTAGCCAAGCACAAGTAATATGTTGCATAGATCAACAAGTTGTCCAATAAAGCCTTAAACAAAAACATGATAACAAAGTCGGCCTCCGCAAGATCTCCCACATGCTTCCTTCACACATTTTATTTACTGATGCATATACCTTAATTACCGGGATAGAAAAGGGGTCTACCAGACCCATAGATACAGACCCATAAGCACAAAACTCCAAGCACAACAACTCCAAACTCCAAGATACAAATACCATGTAAATTACATATCATAATAGATGCGTAGATACAACATAAATCATAATAGATACAACTGATATACTTAACATTACTAATGTCGGAACACACAACTGATACCGAGACATAATGTAAACCAAGATAAGAACAACTCAGGATTCTGAAGATGAGGATCTTCTGGAAATAACTCCATCAGATCATTTATGTCTTGCATCATATCTCATACCTTTCTTCCATTGATACTTGACCAGTAATACCAAAACTGTTTCTCCAACAACATACACTATTTGGTCCAAACAAGATAACCAAATTTGACATCAATGACAACAATGACAATATTCACACACAATTTTAACATGAGTATGATTTCCTTGTAGGATTAAGGAAATTTGGTATCACAAGGTGATAATTTTTCAAGAGATCATTAGAATATGTTTTGATACTGTGATATAAAATGTCTGTTATGTGGCTTTATAGACCATGACAAGTACTGATTAATCTTTTGCAATTCCTATTTCAATAATTGTTTCAATACTGATAATCTCAATGAACATCTTTCAAATTATAATTTATTAAGGTTTGTTTATCTTCATGAAGTTTAAAGGGTATAAAGGAATTTTCTAAGATTTACTTATTCATCATTATTTTGCATATTGGAGATGAAGACATGTTAGTGTAATTTATTAGTTTATAGTGTCAATTAATGTATAAGGGATCATGCATGAATTTGTTAAAATTGTGATATCTTTTATTCATATATCTACGAACATGTTAATTGTTCACTTTTCAAAAGTCTAAGACTATAATTTAATATGAAACTAGCACGATACTAATTCTATAAGAGTTGATTACTTCTTTTGCATTGTGCTAATTGGACTGAGTTTCATCCCTATAGTGTTGTTTGTCAAAAGGCTTTATCATTTTTTCACACCAATGGTAGGATTACCCTCTTGAGTCATGTGTAGTTCAAAATGATGAAGGCTAGGTCCACCCTTGTTCATTGTCCTTTCCTTGTCTTCAATTTGATTTGTAAGAAAAAAAAAATTTGTCTAAATATTTTGATCCTCAAGTTTAGGTGTTGTATTTTCTCTCAAGAATTTGGGGTAGCAAGAAAAAGAACTAACACTCTTACTTAGCATCCTTCCAGAATTGTGTTATTGTTTTAAGCTCCAAATTATAGCATTGTTTAGACTTTCAAGATGTGATTATTTCCACCCACCTTTTTCATGAATATGTCTAATATTATTTTTTAATTAGTAATATATGCATTATTCATTAAAAAAGTTCCAATTTAGTTTTTTTAATTTTTTTGTTCTTTAAAATATAAATAAATATTTGTTAGCTTTTTAATTTTTTCTCTATTTTTAATTATGAATATTTGTAACCTTTTTATATTTTATTTTATTTTTCTTTCTCCAATAATTATTTTATATAAAGAAGAAGAATTTTGGAGGGAAAAAATCTTCTCCCAATGTATAGTGGAAGAATTCTTTTAAGTATATCAAATTTAATTAATTTAAAATAATATAATTTTTTAATGATAATTTAGAATATACATTTCTTGTTTTTTATATACATTTATTTGGAGACATAATTTTGATCTTTAAATTTATAAATAATAACAAAAGACAAGCAAATTACATAGTTTATTTTATTATATATATTTATATTAACTTTCATATTATCATTTTATATATACATGTTTTCATAGTTTTATATATTTAGATTTGTGATTTTATAGATTTAGATTTATTAATTTATATATACTTAGATTTATGAGTTTACACATTTACATTCATCCTTTTTATATGTTTAGGAAGTTCATTTTTATATATTAAAATGTTACAAAATTACTAGCATTAATTTAAATGTTTGATTTGTAACATTTCACTTGAATGACATGTAAATAATTATCTTTAGCTATATTGAATGATAAAAAATATATTTCAAAAATTATATAAATATAAATAAATCATTTCAACATTTTTTATTTAAATGAATTATTATAATTTAATAAGAAAATATTCAAAAAAAAATCTATTATAGAATTTAAAAGACAAATAAATCTAAAAAAAAAAATTATAAATTATTCTTTTAAAAGTTAATTATGATGGAATAAGATATATCTATGTATTAGTTTAACCTAATAAGTTAGATAATTAGGTTTTAGTAAGTTTAATGTAATAATAACTATAATTTGGAACTTAAAAATTGATAAATCTAAAATAATTAAAAATATTTTTTTAAATAATGATTGAGCAACTAGAATAAAATATGTAACTTGTTAGATTAACTTTAATGAATTAGATCATTGGATTTTAGTAAGTTTATTGATATAAAAAAAATGTTTATATTTTTAATTTAGATGATGATGTCATCTTTTAATTGATTTTCATTACTTCATTATTTTTATGGTGTCCTCCTTAGGAAGTCAATTTTACATGTAATTTTTTTCTAACATGATTATGATAATTGCTTAATTTGGAGTTGTTAGTGGAATTATTGTCACACTCAATCTTATGGATAGAGGTTATAATTATTCATACATGTTTTTTATTGCATTATTATATAAACAAGTAGTAGATTAGGTTAAATATGAATTCATGGAATTTAACTAAATCCATATAAAACATCACTTTAGAAAACAAAGCTATGGCATATTTGTTGTTTGAACATTTGGGGCTTGTATTGACCTCTAGCTATATACTAGCTTTCAAACTTGTGAACCATGTCCTTGTTCTAGAGGTTGAAATTTAGTGTTAAGGGTCAAATGTGTTAGTAGGCATGTAGAGGAGCTTTCTAAATCTTCGATGTCAAATTTAAAATCACCTAGAATCACACTATTCATTTGAATCTTTGTGCACTATTTAGAATTGTTTGTTTTATAAGACAATTTTACTAATGAAAGCATTGATTATATGATAGCCAAGAGCAATCCCAAGAACACTAAGGGTGTTTAGGAACTAGCAACAACAATGATTCTAACTAAAAGTGGTGATCTCGAGGTAATCAATGCTTCCTAACATTTTTCGACAAAGCTTCTTAAAGAAAGGTTAAATGTTATGGTCTATCATATTCAGATAACATTTTAGTTTAATAGTGTTTGTGTTCTTTGATAGTAGTTAGATGAAACTCTACCATCTCACATGGTCATGTTGGTGATGTCATAACATAATATAGTTAAGACTTACTTGTATCTAGATGTGCTTTGTCTATTGACAGCATATACTACAAATGTTATTGTGTTCTATGATGTCATAACATAATATAGTTAAGACTTACTTGTATCTAGATGTGCTTTGTCTATCGACAACATATACTACAAATGTTATTGTGTTCTATCACAATAGTTTTGACATGTAAATACATATTATGATATATTTATATCATATCACGAAAAACTACTTATCAATTCATTAAGCATTAATAACTTAAGTGAAATCATAAAACAATAGAATAATAGTTTGTGGCAATAGTAAGAATACTATTTGGGTTTAAAATATAATGCAATACAAATGTATTAGTTGTACATATGAACATTAATAACTTAAATGAAATCATAAAACAATAGAATAATAGTTTGTGGCAATATTAAGAATACAATTTGAACTTAAAATATAATTTAATACAAATTTATTAGTTGTACATATGAACATTAAAAACTTAAGTTATCATAAATTATTGAATAAGTGACAATATTAAGAATATAATTTAAACTTAGAATACATATGAACATGTGCATATCCTAGCACTTATTTACAGATCAAAACGACAGTACGGATTGACTAACAGGTGTGTTAGTCGCACATTTTACTCCGTCGATTTTGCAATTGACAGCTGCGATTGACTAACTTGTCGCTAACACGCTGTACGAAAGATCCATTTTGAAACCAAAATTAACATAGCCCTTATTTATAGCCCTTATTTATAACTTTTATGATAGAGCCCATATTACGCGGAGTATCAATAGTTTAAACGAGACTGCTTCAAAACCTAAGATAACAAACACTTGTTGTATTTAACTTGCGCTGTGGAGCAGAAGTTTTTTTATCTCTTCAGCTGGAATGTCATTCCCCATTGATTGCTGCCAAAAATCCAAAGTAAGGCCATTTACTAGTATAAGGGTTTAAGCTTATGACCAAGAGAACAAACTCAAGGTACAATAAATAGTACCTCTGCTTGAAAAACATCGACGGAAAATCCATCGAAGCAGCTTATAACAGCTTGGTTGACATCAAGACCAAGTACATGTAGTGTTTGCATTGTAGACAGAAGCAAACCAGGCTTTCTGGAACAGAACATGTGAATCTTACTTTCTCTTTTACTCACTTCCACCTGTAAATATATCAGGAATGAGATGAGGAGACCTTTATCGAATAGATCATATTTAAACATCGTATTGTAAATTTTGATTTGTTTGGGTGGTAGATCTGAAATTACACTAATTTTTCTAGTAAGGTTCATTTATTAGCATGATTTCAGATGAGCCACCTAAACAAGTCAAAGCTTAGAGTTGGTGTTTAAGCAAAACCCCTCAAAAATGACAATTATACATTCATATTTGAAAATTAATAAAACATTCTTAAATAAGTGTCTATATTATCAATGTATAAAATAACTAACACATATTAAAAAATGGGTGGAAAGAATCACGCCCCAAGAATCCTAATGAAACAACAAAATTTGCATAATTCTATTCAATACTTGATCAGAATATAGAGCAGAAACGAAGATTTTCTTTGTACATAATGAGAGGAATGGGTGATAACAGTTGCATCAAAGCATTTTCTCTCAGATCAAATAGGAAATCGGCCTTGAATGATAGGAGAGATGCACTCTCTTCATTTGGAGCTTCTTCATTGCTAACTATGATATTCATTGAAAAAAACCCAAAAGTTGCAGTCATTCTAAGCATGGAATTTTCAGAGGAATGTAAAGACATTATAATGCTTGGAAGGGGAAGCTGATCGTTTACAGTTGTCTACCACTTGGGTAGCACCTTTCTCTTGGGAGTCACTACTTATTTGTTTGTAACTTGTGATATTGTATTTATTTTTTATTTTTTTTGGCATATTCTATTCAGAATTAGATACCTTTGGTACTTTATATGGTGGATATGATGCGTTGTTAGTGATTCAACTGTCCTCTTTTTGTTATGTTGTGGAAATTAATATGAACTTTTAGATTCTCTGAGTAAATGAAGTACAACTCTGGCTAACCTTTACTGGTTTTGTGTCCGGATTAGGCAGTGAAAGATGAGTCTTTCTTATCTTCACAGAGAGAAGCAGGGTGTATAGGTGTGAAGCGATGGGACATTGAGGAACCAGGCAGATAAGGAGCCTCTGAAGATTGAATGAGCTCATTTTGCAGTTCATTAATACGTTGAAGAAGCTCATTCATGTATCCAACAGCATCTCCCAAAATTGAGGCCCTGTCCATCTGTTATAAAAAATGAAAAGCCCAAAAGAGTTATGGTTATGGTTGGCTTACAGTAAGGAGCTGAATTTACTATGTAGCAAACTTCTCAAACTTCTACACATCTAATTTTTATAAAATTAAAAATGGCAGAGAGGCTCTTCAATTCTATTGTCTATCCAGCAATGCACCTTAGATCTTATTTATTAATCAATTAAAAATAAAAATAAAAATATTATTTTGATTTTCAAATTAATTAATAAATATGATTAAAAGTGTATTCTGATTGCTCGATAGACGTTTCCCTGTTCAGTCACCTGCTTTAGAAAAACTCCCCTAAACACCAGTCCAGATGATCAAAGCCAGTACCATATGGAAATATTTACTGAAGCTATTGGTTTTGACTCTTAGAAACCTCAAACCCAGAATGCTACTACATAGAAACTTAACAATCTGTGCTTTTGAACTTTGAATATACAATAACTTTCACCTAAAGAACAACCCTCCATTAACTGATTTCTTAGGAGGAGGACCACTCTTAGTATTTCTGAGTAGTCATATGAGACAAAGAGAATGTTTTTCGAAATTAAAATACTCTGCATCTTCTTAATTGTAGAAACAACGTACTCTATTTGAAGCATGGACAAACCACAGGCATACAGAATTGTCTATAAGAAAAAACATCTACCGCAATGCACTGTGTTCTATCAATTGAACTATTGGCCCCCTCTTTGGTCAGCCCATCATTGTTTCAGGTGTGATATATTTTCAATATTGCTGCCAGGCTCTGATATGACATGTTGAACTATAGTTCATATGAACCAGCTAAAACTCAAACTTAAAAAGCTTCCATTTACTACTGGAATGTTCTACCAACTGACTTACTGACCCCTCTTTGACCAGCCGATTGTCAATCTGGATGTCTTATTTCCAACACTCCCTACCAATTAAAATCAAAGAAGTTACCCTGATTAACCAGACAAAATATGTCACCATACCAGGCAAACTTAATTTCATTGATCTTAAGAGCAATTTCTGCTGCCAAACCCTGCTAAGGGCCATGCTAGTAGCACAATTCCAACACAACATGGCCAAACTAGAGCCTTAAACACTCATAGTTATATACTTACCTTGGAGATCTTGGGCACCACTGACGAAGCATGGAGAGACGATCATTCAACTTCTTCCTCCTCCTCCTCTCTGCCATGAGATTCTTAGCAGAAAAACAGTTGTGATTCTTCTTCCCTTTGCTGTTACCAACACCAACTTTACCCATATCAGAACTATTAGTTCTCCTTTCAAAACCAACGTCATTAAAGACACAGTGCTGCTTCTCATTCCTACCATCTGCAGATTTTCCTCCATTCATTGTAACCAATTCACCCACATCACCAAATATTTTCTGTCTCTGCTCATCACCATTAATCCAAGAAGAAGCCTCCACACTCCCAAATCCTGAGGAAAAGCAGCCCTGAACATCAAAATTTCCAGCAATATTCATCATCCCACTAATATTGTTCAGCGTTAAGCTTAATGGGGCTGGTGGGTAAGCCAGAGAAGAGCTCAAAAGACCCTCCTCATTTCCTTGACTGGTGTCAAATGCTGGATTATAGTAACATTGTTTCCCAATGAGATAATCATGATTGTAAGTGTAGTTCCACTTAGATTCTTCTTGTTCTCCAGGAAGAGCAGTTGGTGCATTAAAAAAAGATAAACTCTTGTCTACAGAGTCAGACCAAGCCATTTGTATACACCTTGGAAACTTGATAATTATGCCCTGTTGGGTGTGGGGGCAAATATATCCTATAATCTCTACAAAAGTTTTAACCATAGTTAATGGCTAGGGTCAATATTAACTTGGGAAAAACGAGCATGGCATAAGAAGTTGGAAATGGCTAATTCTCCTCAGAAATGGCACCTATGGCCAACCCTTAACACATACATTTTTGCATGCATAGGCATAGATTTATAAAGAAGATACGATGCATGTTACTCCAGGAATATTTTACTGTGTTTATTGATAAATAATGGTAAAAGTTGTATACTTTTTGTATATGCTTGTCAAGTGGAAAAAGCATTTGAATTTTTTTTATTGGATGTACCATTAAAGGCCGTATCTTGTAATTGGATATGTCAGCCATTATGTTAATGAATAATGTTAATTAGTAGAAAGTTCTTGTTCATTGTAAAAGACAGGATAATTTATTTGCATGTGAAGAGGAGAGAAGAGTAGTTTGGTGCAATTGGCATGTAGATTGGATAGAGTTGTTTATGAAGAGAATAATCAATCAATTAGTATATTCTTTGGTGGTGTGTAACTTTAAATTTATTCATCATTATTGTTTATGAGTTGGACAAAGATAATTGAAGTATTGCACTCGTCAAATCACTTCTATCACTTCTATTTATGTAGTAAAAGTCAATAGAACAAGGGAGTGTCTAAAGGACTACCTTCAAGTCATGAGGAAGGAGTTTCAACAATATTTCTATGTAAGGTAGGCATTGTGCCAACTTAATTGCTTGCTTCATGAGGAATTAGTGCTTGAAGGAAAATGATTGTGTTGATGCATGAAGTTGTGGTTGGAATGTGGGGATTATTTGGTGAACCTCTAAAGGGGTATTGTTATAGCAATTCTTTTGTGGCTAGGGGCATTGTTGGCGTGGATTGAACCTAGATCCTATTGAGCACCAACATGAAAAGTGTTGAGATGATAGTTTTCTATCTCAACCAATTCTTAAAAGAGGGCTATTTCTCTTGCTCATATCCTAGTGTTTTTATTCCTAGATCCACTACAAGATAATAAGTATCTCCTAAAGTTGTTTAGGTTGAAGGCTTCTTGGTTTGGTTAAGCTATTTCAAACTCATGTAAAATGGACCTTATCTAATCCTTTTTGACCCTAGGACACATAAACTTGATAGTGGGATAGAAATTAGGAAATGTTTGTCTTGTTGATTTTCTTAAACATGTTAGCAGCGACTTTTGATCACTTGATGTAACCCTGAATGAAAATGAAAACTAACTAAATGCTTTGATCCAAATGCAAGAAATAGATTATAGTATCCTATGTTTTTCCGTTTCTCCAAAATGAAATGTGAACTAATTAGGTGATTTAATTAAATGATGCTTACATACACTTTTAGCAATTTTTTTCATTAATTTTTTATTTTGGTTGATTAATTCATTGATTTACTTGGGCCAATTAGCAAGGGCTTTTCACTTGTTACCTTGCCATATTGCCAATAGTTTTTTGAGATGATTATGAGTGATGTTTCTAAATTGAAACTAAATATATAATCTAGTTCAAGATATCTAATGTAACAACACAAATAAATTATATCTAGTTGTTTCTAACTAAATCATGATGTAGTAACAAAATATTACCAATTTGACCATGATTGTAGATAATAAATTTATTTGCAATTCTAATCTAATCTTTGTCAAGGAAAATCAATCTTATAATTCAAAACAATGAACACAATGAAACCTCACACAAGAGAAATTAGCATATGGGATCCTTGGTGAAGATGTACTATGTAAGTCCTTAAGGGCTCCACTTTCATATTCTATTATCTTGTATTCTAGTCTCATGTCACTAGCCTTTGGTATTTCGATTAATTAAAGGAGTATAAAAGATAGGGAACTAAGATTAAGGGATGTGCTAAAGTGTCATGTTGTAATAGTAGAAGCTTCAAAGAAGCAATTCAAAGATAACCTTAAGGTTTGTAGGGAGCATGTATTCTACAAAGAAACTAGAGAACTTGGTCTAGATGTCTTATAATTGACCCACTAGCCTACTCAAATAGCTTGGAACTCATAAAAAGGGCTTCTAATGTTGAATCATATACCAAAGATACCTTTGAAATCCAAATGAGGCTGTTTAAATAGGCTACAAATCATATTTTAAAATCATGATGGGAAACTTCAATAACTAATAATGGATAGGTAGAGTCAAAACTCAACTAAGCTTGTAGTTAAAATCTAAAATGGTGGAGAAAGACCAAATTGAGAGTTATCACATGTCAATTTTGAAAATTGAGGTGAAGCATTTAACTAGTGGGTTTGCTTGCATCACTAAGGTGAATTGTGCCTTTTCTCAATGCATGTCACTTGAGTGACCCTTGAGATGTTTGAGCTCTCTTGAACACACCCAAAGATTGAGAGCAGTGGGGGAGGTAAATCAATGTAAAAAAAACCTTTCTTTTGATTAGTTATTCATTCGGCATTAATGATTTAAGCAACAGGAACAAAGAGAAACCAAAACACACAACCACAACACCAAATCTACGTACAAAACCCCATAGGGGAAAAACCACAGTGAGAAAATCTTCTTGGATCTACTATCCAAATATAGCCTCACAAGTGAAAATAACAATGCATTATACTTTATGGGCTACAACCCAAAGGAAAATGCAACACCCTTAATACAACATGTCTTTACAATATTGACAATTTGAATTGTTATAAAGATGCATTTATCATATGCGGATGGTACAACTCTCTTCTTTCATACACTTATACCATTTCCACACTTTTGCAAATGATTTGATCTTCTATATATATCCTCATCAACTTCTCAAGTCTTCAACTAAGTCAGCTCCAAGATAGCTCGTATTTGAAAGCATGAAATACTTTGTCAGATGGCCTCAAACACTTCTATTATGAAAGATAATAAGTTATGAATCAACCCCAAGCATAAGTAGGCCCAAAGACATCCCAAAGTATCCTCTTAAGAAAATACAAATAATCAAAGATCAAACTATCTAAGTGAAGGAAATAAGTCATGTCAGCCCAACAACAACAAGTCATCAAAACTGTCAACTTCAATTCTTTTGATCTATCAAAGAGAGACAAATGTTACCATGTAGATCAAGATAGGAGCATTATATACCTTTCAAAGTGTCCTTGCAATCTTCTTTTGTAGTATCAAGATAATGTTCATGTCTTAGATAATTTTCTGAAAAAAAAAAGTGATGATAGAGACACAACTACTCATCTAATATTTACTTGACTCCTTCAAACATACAAGATCCAATATATAATTTCACACCTTGGGACAAACATATCATAAATAAGTTCATCATGAAATTTAGAAGATATGGTGCAACGAATACCTACAACACTTTCAGACCTCTTAATATCATGATTACATCTGTAATGGTCTTCCAAACTGTGTCCAAATTACCTTACTGCCATCATCACGTTGTCTTGGACTTTCAAACTACTTTATTGACCTCAAACATGCTGACTCATCAGCCATGTTGTAAGCATCAAACTATTTGCATCAACCCATCTCTCATTTACATCTACACGAAATCATCTCACTATTTTTACATCTACATCAATTTATCTCTTTTCCATACTATAAGTTGATATCAATGAAAACAATAAATAATGTGTTAAAATCAATGACAACATATTGTTCTCTATCTACAACAATCTCCCCCTTTGTCAAAGATGGTTGTTGATCCCCAAAGTTTGCAGTTGTGAAGAAACAATCTTATGGGAATTTCAGTGAATGGGGGACTATTTACGCTTCACTAAACAACCACTACGATTTTAGAAGCCTACTCTTCAAATATTTTAGAAGGAAAAAGGGAAGAACGAAACATGGAAATGAAATCTATATTTAAGGTGATACGCTAGAATTTTCACCACATCTTAGATTTACTTTTAAAAAATAAGAAATATGTAATCTCTTGAAAAATTTAAGCACAAAATACCACTCTTTTCATTGTTAGAAAGAGAACAAAATGTATAAGTTCACGAGACTAAATATAATATTCAAATCCTTCTATGAGAAGCACTTATTAAGGCTTGACTAATATACAAATTTATTATCTACTTTAGATCCTTATTCATGTATAACTTCTAGTTCATTATACCAACATGAAATGAAACCAAATTCAAATATCACAAGCCATCAAAAGAGTTAATGATACATGATTCAATAACCTATCAAATTGAATTTGAGATCATAAGAGTCAAAATGAAGACAATTTCTCTACTTATTTGTGACATAGAAATTTAAATCATCCACTGAAGAAAACAATACAACAATACAGATAGAAGAGGCAAACTAGGCATAACTTGATATACTTTCCTTCGTTAGATAATGAAATGAAGCTAAAAATATTAGCAGAAATAGAGTATTAGCATATTTCAAAATATTATCACCCTTAATACTAAATGCCTACTGGCTTAAATAGAACCCAAAACTCCTAACTAACCAAAGAGTGCAACTGAATAAAAGCCTATGCATTTTTTTCGTGTGTAAATATCATCATGGAGATCATTGCAATAGCCTTGAGCCACTTCATTATTATTCCTTGTTTGCATTATTAATAGAGACACCTGGACACGTGGCACACAAGTAGGGCTCGTTGCTTCTTTTCTTCTTCTTTCTTGTGAAAATCACGCACAGGAAACACCTGGTGATCAGTGTGAGGAGCACCCCAAAACACCTGGTGATCAGTGTGATGAGAACAGGAAACACGAGGGACCATGAAAAGAGAGCATTGAAAAGCGACAAGTGGCGGTTTCATATGCCTTACAAAAAATTTAAACTTACGGCATAAAAGAAACTCCACCAAATGACCAAGTGGCAACGCTTTTGGTGCTAATCAAAATTTCAGTCCAAGGATTACAAAAAGGGTTGGCATTTAACAAAAGATGTGGACTTATGGGAACATGATCATATTAAGTACTTAACCCCACACACATATATATGGCTACTCTTGGGGGTTCTTTACCCACAAAGAAAAAGGGATTCAAAAGCTCTGGTTTACGATAGAAGGTGCAAGAAAAAAGAAAAGATAGGGAAATGAGATCACAATTTCTTCAAAAAAGATTGCAGTGTCGCTTAATCTATATTAGATGAATGAGTATACAATTTTAGATCTTCGAGATCCTGGTCCAAATCTATCATATCTCAAAAAGAGATGGTAGGCAAGGTTGTCTGTGTGGTTTCTAAATAAAAATTGAATTATGCCAGAGGGTGCAATATCAGCTTGATTTTTATGACATTAGGTTTAGGGCTCAGGAATTGTAGAGAAGACTGATCCTATTGTTTCCCATTCAACAATTGTTGCATCTAATCTTCATCTAACACCATTCCATCCATAAAGAAATGAGATGAGAGGCCTAGCTGGATGAGTTACTTGACTTGCTCCTTCATCTATGTTAGGGTAAGCCCAACACTCATTTCTTTTAAGAGTAGCAACATTGCATTCTGATGCTCTCCAAAACTGACAAGTTAGATTAAAAACCTGTGGAGTTATAACACACTAAAACAACAATAAACAAGATTAATGTTAGTGTTATTCAACCAAAGATTAACCTAAGCAGACATATCAAAAGAGATACTGAGATCATGCTAACATATTTAACAAATGAAACAAATATAAGAAGACATATCCAAATGCCTCTTAACATGTTCTTAGCTTCTTCTCCTTTGTTCCTCTCCTCTCCAAGTTCCAAATTAGTGTAGCTCTCAGCAGCTTTTTGTACTATGGATGCTTATGGAGATTCAAGATTGTAGATGATTACTCTAAATGCTATGCAAATGTAGATAAAAGCTAATATTAGATGCTATAATGTTAAAATGATTTATTTTAGGCCAAAATAACAATTATATGAGTTGATTATGCTAAATGCTCTCTAGAATTCACTATAGCTTAAATGCATACAAGTTTTCAGGATTATGACTATGAATGCTAAATGCTTGAGGATTTGAAAATGAGGAATGTGAGCTCTATTTATAGGTAAAATGGAGCAATGGATGGTTGAGATTGAGTAATCTCAACAAGAGTCAGGATTGAATGATTTGAGATCTATGTGAGGGCTCTCAACCCAATCCCTGGTTGACAAGTGTCAATGTGAGATAGGTTGAGAGGAGAGGGAATAAGCATTAAATGTTTGACATGACCTGAGAGTTAACTTGGGAGTTAAGGTCAAGGTTGGGTTGAGTGAATAAATTCTTTATTCAAAGAATAAAGCACTTATCCAGTGGATAAACTCTTGTGCAAAGGCAAACGGGATAACCATGGTCAAAGTAATAAATGCTTGAGGAGACACATGAGTGCAAGTTGAAATAACCATAAATGGTTATGTAAGAGCCATAAATGGTCATGTAAGAACCATTATTGGTTTTGGAAGACTTTGGAGGTTAAATTGTTGAACACACAAAGCATTAAATGTTTTTCAAAGACTTTGAAGTCTTTGAGAAGTGACTCCAAGTTGCTTAGGAATGTGACAATAATTAGGGGATGGATTAGGTTAATTAGGAAGGGCTTAGAAGAATTTAGAAGGGGGTTTAGGAGTGCAAGTGGATTTGGTGGGTGAGGAAAATAGGATTTTTATTCAAAATAAATTAATTTATTTCAATAAATGTGTGCAAGTTGCATTTGTAGGAAAATGCAAGTGGAGGGGGATAAATGATTTAAATAAATGTTTTATTTAATTTATTTAAAAGAGGAATAGGGGATTAAATGAAATAAATATGATTTATTCATTTAATTGATTTGTGAATTTGGTATAATGAATTAATTAAAATAAATAGAATAATTTATTTAATTAATAGGAGAATGTTTGAAGATGAATTAATTAAATATTAATTTAATTAACTGATAGCTAGTGGATTTTTAATCAAATAAATAGCAAATATTCATTTAATTAAACTAGACAGATTTATGTGACTACATTTGCCCCTCTTTGAGACAGTGCGATTTATCGCATCGTTTCAAAGAAAGAAAAATAGGTGTGAAGAATATGCCCCATAAATGTTAATTTAGTGGGTGGTATGCCCCCTCAAGAGATGGGCCAAAGAATTTTGAAAAATCGAGCGATCTCTCGAAAAAGAATGAAAATTGGCAAGGTGATAGAAGAGAAGAATTTAGCAATACGGGTGAAAAATAGAAGAAATCAGAGGTAAAATGGAGAAATGGGAGGCTTAGGAAGTGCACGAGGACCACAATGGTGAGCGGGGGAAGTTACGGTGATGACGAAGGGTTTATATGGGGAGAAAGGGGTGAAGACAGGGTCATTTGTTACCACGACCATAGTGAATTCAGAGCTCTGATAGTGACATTTTGGAGGAGCGAGCAGCAATTAGGATGTCGGTAACCATTGCAGAGCACCATTTCGAGCAAGTATGTTGATTATAGCGGCCAGAGGACTACGGACCAGCAGTACGCAAATTTGAAATTTCAAATTTTATGTATTTTTGACATGTTTTTTGTTGAGTCCAAGTTGAGTCAAGACAATAGCGCTGAAACTATGTTTTGGCGCTGTTGTCCAATGAATGAGCGTTTTTGTGCCGCAATGGCGCTATTGTGTTGTTGTTTGAGTGCTTTTGAAAAGATGAGCGCTATTGTATGCATGTTTGAGCGCTATTGTGTGTTTAGTGTTGTTGTAGGATCAATTAAGCGCTTTTGATGTTAAGTAGCGCTTTTGCGTAGCTTTTGTAGCACTTTTGCAATTTGAGCGCTTTTGTAGGGTTTATTAAGTGCTTTTGTTAGGGGTTTAGCGCTAGTGTGTAGAAAGTAGCGCTATTGTTTGCAAGATAGCGCTTTTGTTTAGGAAAATAGATGCCCCAGTTTGTGTGAACAAAAATATCCTGATGCCAATGATAGATGGATAGGGATGTGAAGTGAGAGTTGTTTTGAACCATAGCAGCCTTGATAAAACTTAGGTCATTAGGATAAATGTTTGTTGAAGTTTAGGTGTGCCATGATTGCTTACCTATTGAGACCCGAAGATACTTGATCAAAGTATCTATTGATAGTCTAGGTTTAAACTTAAGAAAGTTTGAAAATAAAACAACTGATGATGATTGATTGATGCCCATGTGCAGGAGGATCTACGTGTGTTATAGTTGCACGAGAGACATCCACCTACATAGGGGTTACGCGATCGGCTGACAAAGGCCAAGATTGATTGCATTGCAGCGACTGGGTTGTATGATGTGATGCATATGTCTGTGATTCGGATGAATCACGGTTTGATTACAGCCTTGGCAGAGCACTGGTACAATGAGACCTGCACATTTCACTTAGCGCAGGGGGAGATGACGGTGACATTGGAGGATGTGTGGCGCATCCTGCATATTCCCATTCGGGGTGAGTTAGTCACATATGATAGATCATGGGGGACTCTAGCGGTACAAAGATTCTTTGATGAGGATGTATACATTGATGGCAGCTCCATAGCCTGGGAGGATATCGCGGCATTGTACGAGCCATTACCAGCAGTTTTGTCTAGGATCATGGGAGGGCTACTATGTCCTGATAGGCGATCACATGGTCTGGCTGTTGGGTGGGGATAGGTTATAGAGCTGATGATGATAGAGGGGACCCAATTTGCCTAGGGATCATGCGTGTTAGTGCATATGTATCAGGAGTTGCATGAGGTAGTGTACCGTGGGAGAGGCTCCTTGGCAATGGGAGTGACGCTGCTACACATTTGGGCATGGGAGCACTTACCGGTGACTCGACCAGTGAATCTGAGATTTCGAGCAGTTGATTAGCTCTATATGTTCATGTACAGAAGTATGATGAGTCAGCCCCACTTGGGGAAGTTAGAGTGGTGGCGGCGGGCGTTAGATGACATGGATGCAGTGATTTGGAGACCCTACATTGAGTGTGAGACCTGGGAGGATGATGTAGAGGCATTGCCATATGTATTTATGACCCGATTCCTCATTGGGAGGACATGCTATGATGTAGAGAGACAGGTGCCAGGTAGGGTGATGAGACAGTTCGGGCGGTAGCAAGGATTGTCAATGGGATCCAGAGAGTACGCCAGAGTGGTTTGAGAGAGATATGCATGGGGGCGAGTACTTCCTTATGATCAGGCATTGGTGGAGTTCTGGATGCTTTAGGCGAGGCCATGGGATATACGACCGAGGGTGGTAGATGCAAGGGTATCAGAGGAGTATACACAGTATATGGCGGCTCATCCAATTCCTCGGATATCAGATCCAGCAGAGTTGATTCCTGATTTTGAGGAGAAGAGGGGATGAAGATGGAGGAGGGGAGGAGGTCAAGGATCGATGATAGGTGGACGAGGGAGTGGGGATAGTGGTGACGGATGAGGAGGAGATGGTGGAGGTGGTGGAGGAGGTGGCTTAGGTGGTCAGGTCCAACGAAGAGGGAGAGGCAGATTGCTGCTGCGGATATCATAAGGACCGTTGGTGCCGAGAGGAGTCAGATTAGGTGGCTGAGGTATGGAGAGGGAGATATCGATGGATAGAGGGGAGGAAGCCACTGGAGAGGCACCTATGGAGACAGGGGAGGGAGCGATAGGGGGTGGTGATCCTCGGGAGCATATGCTAGCACTTTTGCATACTCGAGTGACAACAGCCGAGACACGGGTGGAGGATCTAGAGGCGGAGGTTGTAGCGAGAGATGTGCAGCTATTTGCACAAGAGTAGGAGCTGTCTATAGTGTTGCGAGAGAGGGATAGTGTAGTGGAGAGATTAGCGGAGATACAAGAGAGAGTCCGGGTTGGAGTAGGAGCACAAGGTCCTACTGGGGAGGTGGTGAGACAGTTTGGACGAGCACAGGATGAGATAGAGTATTGGCGGGGATTATATGAGCAGGTGGTGCCAGCTAGTCAGCGAGCACTGAGCTATACACAAATGTGGCAGACCAAGTCAGAGCAGTCTCAGAGGATGCAGAGCAGTGGGGGTGTGATGGGTCCACGATGGAGAGAGGTGTTAGGTGGTGCAGGAGCTAGTGGGGGTTTGATGGGACCTCCACGGAGAGATAAATCACATGGTGCAGGGACTAGTGGGGGAGAAGGTGGTGATGGTGGTGCAGCATCTGGTCAGAGTGGCATCTAAGAGAGCATTTTGCATGTATGTATTTATTTTGTTATTTTGGACTATGTCTTAGATGGCTCTTGGTAGGCAATTTTGTAGACTTCATTGTACTCTAATACATGAGATGACATATATGAGGAGATCCCATATTTTGATGATATGCATTTTGATATGTATGGATGTTATGCAGGATGGTGATTTTATGAGTTTATGCTTAGATGGATACGTGTATATGTATGCATTTATGAGATGATTCCTATATGCATGTTTTATGATGATTTATGATGTTGGATACTAACATATGAATGCAAGTTTATACATGTGTGCATGTTTTGTTTGATGTATTGCTTTATGTATGTAATTCCATGATGATGATGTATGCTTATGACGATATAGACAGGATCTTGTGCTTCATGTTGATATAATGATGAGATAATGATATGCAAGGATGTTAATGCAATGTTTTGAATGAATGATTCTATGTATGTAGATGCATCTAGATGGTTTTTAGATTAATGTAATATGGATAAACAAATGTAAAGTACAAATGTTTATATGATGATTTCTAAATGAATGCATACGTATAATGTATGAACCAATGTTGGAAACAAATGGTTTTTATGATTTTAAATGCCTAAATATAATTAAGTAAAATGATAATGTGATGATAATGCAACTTATGGTTTAAGAATTGCACCTTAATGCAATTAAAAAGGGATAATGAATGCAATGTAAATGAATCCTAAAATGAGCATAATAAGACACTTAATAATGGATGAATGAATGCACTTTTTAACTAATGAATAGATAAATGAATGTATGCAATGATAAATGATAAAGGATAATAAAGGATGATAAAATGATAATTGATAACTGACACTAAATGAATGCATAGTAAATGGCTAATACAATCAAGGACAATTGGTTTTATATGAATGAATCTAAACATTATGCAATGATGAAATGATATAAGAAGACTAATGTTAATAAATGATAATGAACTATATGCATTTTAACCAAATAAAATGATATGAAATGTTCTTGATGCAAAATGCAACTAAATGTAATGATGATGATATATCATGATGAATGCAAGGTGTTTTAGACTTTGCATGATGCATTGATGATGTATCAGAGTACTCGATCACGATTGTATCCAAGACCAGCTCAATTGTCGCAGAACTTGCTCATTTTAACTTTGTTCACATTTGCATACAAAAATCATACATGTGAATGAGTGAATGGATGGGTGATATGCAATAAAATGCAACATATAAACCAATGAGATGAAATAACGATCCATAGTGCTTTATTTTTCATCATCAAGCTTTAAAATGTTGTAAGAAAATACAAGCATCTTGACATAATGATTCAAGATGACCAGAGTATTTCTTACATAGATTTGATATAGCAAGTTAATACAAAAAACTTGATATAATGGGTCAAGTTGACCAGAGTATTGCTTGCGAAATAGACAAGGATCATCTCTGTTCATGCATGACTTGGATCATCCTCCTTGATCTTGGGCTAATCATATCCTGAGACAAGTTCATACCTTAATAAGAGACAAAAACCTTTATCCAAATTGGATGAGGAGGAACCAAAGAAGGAGCATTGCTCTTGCAAACAAAATAGTATATACATAAAGAATAAAGAATATGGATCCTTGGTAATGGTTCATGCTCATATGGTTGAGGTATACATTGTAGTCAGCAAGCCGTAGTGATCTATGACTGCATTTTGCATAAGATCATGTAGCTTAGTGAACTTCCCATGTAGACACCATTAGTACATGCCCCAGTACTTCATTAGAATAATCTGTAGAAGATACACAAACAATGTTGTAGGAACCTGATATATATAAATGAATGAATTACTCACAAATCAATCAAGTATTTGATAGCTTAACACAAAATTTTCTTGTCAAAGAAAACGTCATTTTGTCTTTGTTTTGGTAAGGAAGGATGCATCCTTGTTGAAGACAGTGTGAGTGTTGATGTTGATTGTTTGGTTGATTTGAGAAGTGATCATCGTGCAAGTATTTTTCAATGCTTGTTTGGTATCTGCTTGGATGAGTATGTACAATGTGTTGCCATGTTTTTGTGTGATTTTTTATCTTTTCC
The DNA here is from genome assembly GCF_030272615.1 of Cryptomeria japonica. NCBI lineage: Eukaryota > Viridiplantae > Streptophyta > Pinopsida > Cupressales > Cupressaceae > Cryptomeria > Cryptomeria japonica. The sequence continues at coordinate 550,637,111 of NC_081414.1, read as the reverse complement.
GATGTTTTTGGATTTTGTGATTGTTTTGAATGTTTTTGGATTTTGCGAGATAGTTTTGAATGAAGAACTTAATGAATCACAAAACAATGTAAAATCCACTTCCATCAATAGGCTAAGGGCATTGCCCCCAGCTTAGACACGACTATGAAAAAGCGGGATACAAGACGCATGAAGTACTTTCTTGATTGGAGATTAATAACAACCCATGGTTTGGACGGATGGACGAATGGATTTGATTGCAACAAGTCTAAAAGATAATGGAGCCATAGCTTTTACAAGTGGCACCTGTTTGTCAGGTTTTCACTATTGCACTTACCCAAGGTGCCACCGGAGTGGTTGTTCACCATTTGGATGCATGATTTTTCTTTACTATCTTGATGTTTTTGTATTTTCTTCGGGTCATCTATCTGGATGTTTTTGGTATTTTTGCTAGTATATATGGGAGCCTGATGCTCTGTGTAGCTTATGTATAAAACCATTTGACATGCATGTTGTTGATCGGATCTGCTAGCGGTTCTCCTTTTGAAGTAGCCAACTGATATGCCTCGGACCCAAATACAGCAATGATAACATATGGACCCAACCAATTTGATTCAAACTTTCCTTGATGTTCTCGGCTAGGTTTGTTACGAGGATTTTTTCGAAGAACAAGATCACCTACCTTGAATGTATGAGGTATAACTCGATGATTATAGCTTTTGCTCATGCGTTGTTGATAGGCCTTGAGGTGATTGTATGCAGCTTATTGCTTCTCATAAAGTAGCTCTAAGTCATGGAGATGAGATACTCTGTATGCTTCATCATCGATGAGATTGTGAAAGGAAACCCGTAGTGATGGTATCTCGACTTCAATAGGTAAAATAGATTCTACACCATAGACCAATCAGTAGGGAGTTGCGCTTGTAGGGGTTCGAATGCTAGTTCGATATGCCCATAGTGTTGGATTCAATTGAACGTACCAATCACAACCAGCATCATTGACTGTCTTCTTTAGGATTCTTAATATGTTCTTGTTTGACGCTTCAGCCTGACCATTTCCTTGTGGGTAATAGGGAGTGGAAAAGCGGTGCTGGATGTGAAACTTCTCACAGAGTTCACGGACATCCTGATTTTTGAAAGGAAGACCGTTATCTATGATGATGGACATGGGTACACCATACCAGCAGATGTTGTAATTGAGGATGAATGAGGCGATTTGCTTGCTAGTAACTTGGGTAAGTGGAGCAACTTCGATCCACTTTGTGAAATATTCGGTGGCGGTAATAATGAATTTATGGTTGTTACATGAAGATGGATGGATTTTACCCACAAGGTCAAGGCCCCATTGACAAAAAGGCCATGGTGTTGTGATTGGTTGCAATTCATGTGCTGGTGCATGTATTAGGTCTCCATGAACTTGGCATTTCTTGCACTTTCTGACAAAGTAGTAGGAGTCTTTTTCCATGGAGGGCCAATAGCATCCAATGCGCAGGAGTTTCTTGGCTAGTGACGGACTGCTTGCATGAGTTCCACAAATTCCTTCATGTACCTCTTCCAAGGCCTTTGTTATCTCATCCTATTCCAAACATCGAAGGAGAGTACCATCAAGACTGCGTCGGTATAGGGTTTTAGCAATAATGGTATATCGAGCAGTTTGACGAATGAAGGTTTTACGTTGCTTATTTGATTAGTTAGGAGGAAGGGTGTGATCATGGAGATAAGTGTAGAACTCACCATACCATGGGGATTCGGAACTGATTAGGCAACATATCATCTCGGATTCGAGGATATCATAAGCGAGGATCCAAAGTTTTTCTAGCAAGAACTCATAGCATGTTGAATTCTATGGAAGATCTAAGAGAGAGGCAATGGTAGCCATAGCATCAGCATCTCGATTATGATCTCTTGGTATTTGCTCAAAGGTGATAGTAGTTGTAGACACCTAAAATTGTCATGTCTAATTAAATAAATATTTTATTTATTTAATTATCTAAGCCTAATTCTTCTATTAATTAAATAAATCTTTATTTATTTAATTAATTCATTTATCCTCTTCTAACCTTATTTCTCATTTAAATAAATTATCCCTTTCCTAAATTAAATAAATATTTTATTTATTTAATTGTCCTACTTCTTCTATTAATTAAATAAATCTTTATTTATTTAATTAATTCATTATCTTTTTCTACACATGACACATGTCATTCATCTCTTATTTCCTACACTACCTACCCCTTTCATTATTTTGGTATTTCTTATACCTACCCTCTAATCCTAGTCGACCTCTCTTTTACACCTCTCAATCTTAACCCTCCATTTCTTATTGTGTCTTCTATTTAAGGAGATGCTTTCTTCATTGTCAAACCCTAATGCCTAATGACTCATGCTAATGATCTTTCATGCAACTTGGCTACACTACAATTCCACTTGCAACCACATTCCGTTCTTTATTGAGCTCTTGTGCATACAAAAATCTGAGAGCAAATATATCAAGCAAGATCAATGGAGATAGGAAGAATGGAGATCAAAACCCTATTGGACATGTGATGGTATAATCTTTGTGATTTTGAGTTATTTGCATTGTCTTAGGTAATCTTCATATGTTATGGTGGATCTTTGTTTATTGTTAGGCTAGGGTTTGGTGGTTGAATCCATTTTAGTCTTTCAATATTGTTGTTATTTGTTATCCATTTTCACCATAAACATTTTGGCACGCCCGGTGGGACTCTTGTCCCTTTGCATTTAACATTTTTGTTGCAGATTGGACGATTTCGATGACATTTTAGGTTTTTTCCGCATCTGCGAGTGTTCGGATCGCGTTTTTGTGTTTCAAAAGCGTCTGTGATATCGTGAATCGCGCCTATGTTTTTGCCAGATTTTTATTTTTTTGCAGGTTTCTGGAATCGCGTCTGAGAATTTTAATCGCGTCTGTGACTAATATTATCGCGTCTGAGTTTGGAAGTCGCGTCTGTGACCTTTGATCGCGTCTGTGAACTGCAGAACCGTGTCGGTGTAGTTCAGACGCGTCTGTGTCTGGTATAAAGGCGTCTGTGCTTTCTGTTTTGCAAATTTTTCAAGTTTCTTTGATTCGGGTTTTCGGATTTTGCTTAGGGTTTCAGATCTGGTTTATTTTCGGCTAACATTTGCAGATCTAGCTAACCTGGTTTGTGCAGCTTGCTTTGGAGGCAAATACGTTTTTGTTGAAGGCCCCTTTTCACAAAGTCTTTTTGGGTTTTCTAAAATTTACCTAACTTGTGTGCTTGCAGGAAGGGGTTATCATTTGAAACAACCCAAACTACTAACAATTTTGTTGCAGGGCCTTGGCTAGGGTTTTGTAATTTTTATTGTGTGCCTTGTTTTCATAGCTTAGCAAACACTTCAATTGGTGCACTAAAATTGAATCATTGTCTTTTGTGTCTTGAGCAATAGGCTCTTTTTGTTTAATCTTTAGAGGGCCTGTCTTCCCGTGTGGTCATTAGGACTACTAGTGAGAAGAGAACGACCCAAGTGGTAGCGAGGAAAACCCACCTCATCCAAACCACTATAATCAAATGTATTCATGGTGAAAACTATGAATAACGTGTGCTGATTAGTTCATACCGACACTATGTCTCCCCATAAACCCGTTTGATCAAATTTATTTGATCATTTGTAGGGCGTAACCCCTACCGGCTGGGAGCCTTCTGTATTTACAGAGCTGAAAGTGCCGCATGTATGGCCACACGAGCGGATGCCCTTACTAGCACCTTTTTGTTTTAGAAGCCCAAATCCTTCTAGTTGTTGAGGCAGGAGGTCGGACCTCTGGTAGCGGCCCACACACATACGGTTCTTAGTAGAGATACAAAGTTCGCCATGGGGAGTTTTCATGGGGACTGATGCTTGGCTGACCCGAGAAGTGAGTGCCGAGGGTGGAGCCAATGAGGTCAAGCATCTAAGTATCCGCTCTGAATAGCGTAGCCTCGGGGGTAAAACCCTATGTGGGATCAACAACTATTGTCTTGGCCAGCCCTAAGATTTGTGCTTGTCTTATGCTAAACACTCAAACATTCAAGACAAAACAACAAAACATTGTGTCTTTTGTGTCTTCAAGTGTATGCAAAACAATTTCACATCAAACAACACACTTTCTTGGAGTCATTTTGGAGTCTAAACACTAGCAAACATTGAGTCATCAACACTGTGTCCTCTTGTCACGAAAAACATTTGAAAAATCAGATTTGGTCACAACAAAACAAATTCACAGATAGGAAAGAGTGCACTAAGGTTACAGAAACGCGTCTGTGTCTGTTCAAACCGCGTCTGTGTCTGATAAACGCGTCTGTGAAGGGCATAATAGCGTCTGTGTTTTTATCAGCGTCTGTGTCGAACAGAGACACATCTGTGTCTGGAAATCGCGTCTGTGAAGTATACAGGAGCGTCTGTGTCCACAATTGCAAAAACTGTTACAGTCCCAGCAAACATCAACAGGAAAATCTCAGAATCACGTCTGTGTTTAACAAAGTAGCATCTGCGTCTTAAAACCGCGTCTGTGAAGTATACAGAGGCGTCTGTGTCAGGATTTGAAAATTTTAACAGTCAAGCAAACAAAGAAAATCAGTTTCGGCATACTTGAGCTTCCTAGGTTGTCTCTTCAGGTTTCATCTAGCATTCAGCCTGTTCTAAGGTCTTACACAGTCCATCATTGCTTCATACCTCATTTTACATTCACAATTGTCTAAACTTGAGTCAAAAGGTCACTTGCTTGTCCTCATCATACTTTGTCAACACACTACATACTACTGCACTTTGCTAAGTGGTCCCTCATCAAGGTTTCTTACCTTTGGGTCTCATTTGGTCTTACTTAGGGTCAAGGTCAGCTTACCTCATCAAGAGAAACTATCCTCTCTTTGGAAGTCACACCTACTCTACTACTTACATACTTGGTCTTACACTTTGGACATTGCAAGTACACCTCAAGATTCATTTACACTCCATACAACTCTTGGTCTTCCATACTCTTTTCATTTTTCATCTAGTTTCTCACATCTTGGTCTAACACCTAGTTCATGGTTGAAACCCGTCTTCAAAAATCTAGGAGAAAAGCTAAAGAAGCTCAAAAATCCGTAAACATGAGTTCTTATGAGTATGACAATGATCTATTCTACAATCCTGAGCACACTACATTACCAGACATGAATGTTTATAGACATAATCCAAATGTGGAAAGCACAAACACTATAAACAACAATGCTACACACAATGACAATGTTGACAATTCTTCAATATTATCAGCAGACATACAAGAATCTATAATGGATCCTCAATTCAATAGATTGGTTGAAGAGATAATGAGGAGAGATCGTCAATACTTTTTAAACATGATGGCACAAAGTGGAGCTAAAATACCACATGATTTTGACTTATCTCAACTTATGGAAAGTCGACCCTCACAACAAACTCAATCCAACATGGATCAAAGGAGACCAAATAGTGGAGGAAATAGAGGACTGAATATGATGCCGGAGTCACCATCAGTTTTGCTTCAAAAACCAGCAATCCCACATACACAAGCTCAAACATATGATACTTATACTCAAGGACCATCATGGAGGCCTTATGCTCAATCACATGCTCAAGGTATGAATCAATCAAAACAAGTAGATACTCAAAGGCATCCCCAAAATTTTGACACAAGGAGACCTCATGTCAAAATTGGGGGCAACACAATGGAAAATGAAAGACCTGTTGAATATGGTTTATACACACAAAATAGATATGGAGTCCCTCAACAAGAAGTTATGCCAAGTGCTCCATATATGTCGCAACAATATAGACCCCCATATGGACATGTCTACGATCAGTATCATCCATACATGCAACAAGCTCCTCCTCAAATGGGTGTTTCAAACATGGGGTATGCTACAAGAAATCCATCTCCTCCCAAGAATAATTTGGAGCAACAAATTAGAGATCTACAAAAGAAAATGGAGGACATGAGTACACCAAAACCTACATACACTATGAGAGATATATGCCCTTATCCCTTCGATAAGAGCATTCCAATGCCTCCATTTCCTCCACACTTTGTAACACCAAAGTTTGACAAATATAGAGGGAGAGGAGACCCCAAGGCACATATAAGACAATTCTTCACAGCTTGCATTGAGGTAGCGGCAGAAGAAACATACTTGATGAGGTTGTTCCCACAGAGCTTAGGAGATCAAGCGATGGAATGGTTTTCTCAATTACCTCCTGGTATTAAGTCATGGGGCGACTTAGCAGAGGCATTCATTCAGCACTTCTCTTACAACATTGAAACAGATGTCTCAGTTACTACCTTGTGCAATACGAAACAAAAGGAAGGAGAATCTTTTGCGTCATTTTTACAAAGATGGAGAAACTTAGCTAGCAGATGCTCTTGCGAAATTCCGCAAAAACAAATGGTGGAGATGTTCACACAAAATGTTAACAAGGCTATTGGCTATGATCTCAGAAAAGCTTGTTTGTCTACATTCAAGGATGTCATTGAAAAGGGCCTAGCAACAGAAAAGGTCTTAATTGAACAAGGAGTTATCAAGCTATTCAAAGAAAACAAAGAGGACTTCAAGGGAAAGGACAAACCAAAGTTTTGGAACAAGAACAAGAATACAGTTAATGATGGTGTGGTTGATGCCAACACAGTGAGACCAAAGTTCGTCTTTTCTGGATCAAGTTCTACCAACAATCAAGTGAACACTCAAACAACTTCTAAACCATGAAGGAAGTACACTCCATTGGGAGAACCACTTGAATCAGTATTCAAAAAGCTTGTAGCAAACAAAGTAATTACAGTTCCAGATTTTTCTCCTTATGAACCAAAGGTCAAACCGAATTGGTGGAATGATGATGAATTTTGCGAATTTCATAAGAGCAAGGGTCATAAGACAAGTAATTGCCATCGATTGAAAAACATTGTACAAGATCTCATTGACAGAGGAGATATAGAGATTGAGGGACATTCATCTAACCAAGAGCATGAGGTGTTTAAGGAACCATTCCCAAAACATGACAAGGGAAAAGGCAAAGTCACAGATGATCAAGCCAATTACACTAGAGCATCTTACAATTATGATTCTACTATCAATCACATCTCAATGGACAATCATATTTCTACCATTACTATCAAAAACAAAAATCCTGGGAATCCTTCTCAAAAACCCAAAATTGTCCTAAAAGGTGTGGGATCTTCGTCCGCATCTACCTCTGAATGTCATGTTACAAACCGTCGAGGTAAGATTACATTGCCAGGTACCTCTACTAAGAATACCAATCTTCCGTCAACTAAGCCCGAGTACGACCTTGTAGAGCAACTAGGGAAGACACCCGCGCTCATCTCTATTCTTGAGCTCTTACGTATATCTCCTGCACATAAAGCTATCCTTGATAAAACCTTGAGAGATACTGCTATCCCTACTGATCTGAACGTGGACCAGTTTCAAGCCATGGTGGGATACCTATCCGTTTCCCACTCCCTCACATTCACAGAAGCCGATGACGCCTCCATAAGTCAGCCTCATAATGCACCTCTACACATTGAAGCCTTCATACATAAACACCGAATAAAACGAGTCTTGATAGATGGAGGAGCAGGTCTTAATATTTGTACATTGAGCACCATCAGACAATTGGGATATTCTGACAAAGCTGTAAATTCTACAAACCAAATCACTATTAAGGCTTATGATGATGAAGAGCGCTCATCCAAGGGCACGGTCATCTTACCACTAAGAATAGGGCCAGTCACAAAGGACGTGGTTTGTCAAGTCCTGGATCTAGACCTCACGTATAACATATTGCTAGGACGTCCGTGGATTCATGAAATGAGGGCAGTCCCATCAACATATCATCAGTGCATTAAGTTTCCTCACAATGGAGTCGAGGTAACGGTCAATGGTGATCCAAATCCATTCATATATTGCAATAACTTGAGATCACATACTGAGACTATCATTCCCAGCAATCGTGAGGCTACTCCTTCTTCAGCATATATTGATCCTGAGTCATTAAAGCCCTCGACATCCGAACAAGGTGAACTTAGAGCCAAGTTTCAAGACAAAGGCATGGGAGAATACACTCTAAATCAAACAATGTTCTTACGACAAGTCATGAACTCCCCCAAGGAATATGGGAGGCCACATCCTAATAAGCAAATCTCCATCATGCTACTCAAATGGGATCCTACCGTCTTTCAAAAATGGGGTGAACTAGAGGAAGAAAATTTATATAAAATGCTATATAAGGACGCTGAAGAGGATACACATGATAAAATTATAATACCCTGTGAGAACTATGGCAAAGGTTTCAAAATTCTGCAAAGGTTCGGGTATGATGGAAAAAGTCCTCTTGGACTACGCAAAGAAGGTGTCATGGAGCCTTTACAACCTGAGCTAACTACAAGAAGGGAACGCTCCAAGGGGCTTGGTTTTCTAAATCCCAAGATTCACAATAAAAGAACAAAATAGATATGGCGAGTCAAAGTGGCTGAAGTTCAACAAGAAGATGACTATTCTACAGATTCCAATGAATGGGAATGGGGTTCAGACAAATCCTCCAGCGATTATGAGCTCAACGAGACATTTAGAGAGCCAGAGGAACCTACAGAGGAGGAGGAATTTTACAAGAAATTCAGAGTTGGCCAAGAACCGACCTACGAGGATCCCACACAGTCGTCGTTTCAAGGCCCTAGGTCAAGATCACATAGGATGAGGACACCTGTCCCTGAGGGTGCTACTAGTGATGATAATTTGGACTCACTCACGATCAAAACTGATGAGGAGAGTGCCATTGACAACCTCGATGACTATCTGGACATACCTGAATATAACCACATCTTCACTATTAGCCTTGCGGACTCTAAAAACACTAAAGACCTTCCCCTCGTTCACCCCCAACTTATTGACTGGGATCAGGATGGACCAGCACAGCTTGATACATTTCAAAATGACGAAGCTATTGTCGATTATCTTGGCATTCGCGATGATCTTCCTCTTGGAGACCATAAAGCAGGATACACCATAGAGCTTAATAACATGGCATACTTTGGTGAGGGTGTCGGGCCTTCTAGTCGCAAAAATGTGAAAATAAAAACAAAACAAGGGTCTTATGGCGAAAACCACACTGTGGCGCTATCTGACTCTAAAAAAGTAAAAAGAAAGGATGTATCTGAGGGTGAAAACCTCTCTGAGGCGCCCGAAGATGGAAGGCTCGACATTCTCCCAGCACCATACGAGGAAAAATCATCCATGTTGGTAGAGGAGAGTATAAAGACAAACATTGGTACAGCAGAGGTTCCACACAACATATTTTTGGCTCAATCATTGACAGAGGCCGAGAAAGCAAAATTCATAAGCTTCTTTAAGGAACGACAAATCAACTTCGCATGGTCTTATGCTGATATGCCTGGACTAGACCCGGATTTAGTAATGCATCATTTAACAGTCAAACCGGGGGCAAAACCAGTAAAACAGAAATTGAGGAAAATGCATCCACAAGTGGCATTATTAGTCAAGGCAGAGCTGGAGAAATTACTGGATGTCGGATTCATACGCCCAATTGATTATCCCGAATGGATTTCCAACTTAGTACCTGTTAGCAAACCAGATCGCAGCATCCGAATATGTACAGACTTCAGGGATATCAACAAGGCTTGTCCAAAGGACGATTTCCCATTACCAAACATTGATTTAATTGTTGATCTCACAGCAGGCCATGAGATGTTATCCTTAATGGACGGATTTTCTGGATATAATCAAATCAGGATAACACCCGAGGATCAACATAAAACATCATTTACTTGTCCATGGGGAACCTTCTGCTGGAATGTCATGCCCTTTGGGCTAAAAAATGCAGGTGCCACGTATCAACGAGCTATGACTACTATCTTCCATGATCTCATGCATGTAACGGTGGAAGATTATGTTGACGATCTTTTGGTTAAATCAATAGATAGAAATACACACTTGGACATACTTTCAGTTGCTTTTGATCGGTTGGAAAAGTACAAGGTAAGATTAAACCCAAAGAAATGTGTCTTTGGAGTAACCTCCGGGAAGCTCCTAGGATTCATTGTGTCTAAAAGAGGAATCGAAGCTGATCCAGTAAAGGTCAAGGCTATCTTGGACATGCCACCACCCAAGAATATCAGTCAACTTCGGTCTTTACAAGGGAGACTCCAGTCCATACGAAGATTCATAGCACAACTTGCAGATAAGTGCAATCATTTCCAGCACCTGCTACACAAAAACATCAAGTTCAAATGGGATGAGAACTGTCAATAGGCTTTTCAGGCGCTCAAAGACTATCTTTTGAACCCGCCAGTTTTGATGCCACCAATTCCAGATCAACCATTGCTACTTTACATATCAGCTACTCCAACAGCACTGGGGCACTCCTAGCACAGCAAATACCTGATGGCAAGGAAAAAGCAGTTTACTATATCAGTCGCACATTGGTGGGATATGAGCTGAACTACACACCAATTGAGCATGCATGTCTCGCTGTGGTCTTTGCTTCACAGAAGTTACGACATTATATGCTTACTCACAAGACCAAGTTGATTGCCAGAATTGATCCACTAAAATATCTTCTCAACAAAGCTACACTTACTGGGCGGCTGGCCAAGTGGGTAATGATTTTGAGTGAATTCGACATTGAATACGTGGACAGAAAAGCCATAAAAGGACAAGCAATTGCAGATCAACTGGCAGATGCTCCCATGATAGATGATGTTCCTCTACAGTCAGAATTTCCAGATGAGTCCATTCTAACGATATCACCTGCAAAGCCATGGCAACTATACTTTGACGGCTCATACACACAGCACGGGGCAGGAGCAGGTATACTCTTTATAACTCCCCAAGGTGAGTCTATACCAAAATCATACCGCTTATCATTTCCTTGCACCAACAATATAGCGGAATACGAGGCATTAACAACGGGGCTAAGAATTGCAGTTCAGTGGAAGATCCAAGAACTTCATGTTTTTGGGGATTCTCAACTTGTCATCCGTCAAGCAACTGATGATTATCAAACGAAAGATGAAAAGCTAATGCCTTACAAACAACTGGTAGATGATCTGAAACAGCACTTTGCAAAGATAGAGTTTGAGCAGATACCAAGAGAACAGAATCACGCTGCTGATGCCATGGCTACAATTGCTTCGCTCATTGATCTACCGCAAAATGAGACTCGCTATGAGTTCCTGGTTGACAACCTGCTGATTCCGTCATATGAGATCACTCCTACGGAAATGATATGTGTTGTTGGTCCTGAATCCCAGTTATATGGTTCCATATTCACATACCTTCGCGACAATATCTTACCTCCCGATCTATCGAACAACCAACGCCGCACTTTCATTCGCCAATCCTCCCGATACGTTATCCTAGCTGATATCCTATACCGACGAGGTCTAGATGGCAGCCTCCTTAGATGTTTAGAGAGTGACGAATCTCAGATTGCATTACGAGAAGTGCACGAAGGGATATGTGGTCCGCATGCTAGTGGTCCTACCTTGGCCAAGAAACTTATCAGGACTGGATATTACTGGCCTACTATGGAAAAAGATGCATATCAGTTTGTCAAGAAGTGTAAGCAGTGTCAAATTCATGGAGACCTTATACATGCACCAGCACAGGAACTACAACCACTTGTATCTCCTTGGCCCTTTTGTCAGTGGGGACTCGATCTCATTGGCAAGATTCACCCTCCTTCTTCCAATGGACATAAATTCATTATCACAGCCACAGAGTATTTCACAAAGTGGATTGAAGCCGTGCCTCTCACACAAGTTACTGGGAAACAAATCGCTACTTTCATCCTGAACTACATCATTTGCCGATACGGGATCCCTACTTCCATTATTACTGACAACGGGCGTCCTTTCAAGAATCAGGATGTTCGTGAACTCTGTGAGCGCTTTCATATCTCTCATCGTTTCTCCACACCATATTATCCCCAAGGTAATGGCCAAGCTGAGGCGTCTAACAAAACAATTCTTAAAATCCTTAAAAAGACAGTCGATGACGCTAGCCGTAACTGGCATGTCCAACTCAATCCTGCACTTTGGGCCTACCGCACAAGTGTCCGCACACCTACAGGAGCTACACCTTACTCACTTGTCTATGGCGCTGAAGCCATCTTGCCTATTGAGGTCGAGTTACCTTCTTTACGGGTCTCCTTGAGAAACATAATCAACGATGAAGACTACAGGGTCTCTCGCTTACAAGAACTAGAATTGCTGGAGGAACGACGACACACTGCTTTTAATCATCTCAAGGCTTACCAACAAAGAATGAGTCGCAGTTACAATCACAAGGTCAAGCCTCGCACATTTGAGGTAGGTGACTTAGTCCTCAGAGAGAACCCCAAGAATCAACAAGATAGAGATAAGAAGGGCAAATTTGAACCCAACTGGCTTGGTCCTTACATCATCACAACAGTATATGGATCTGGGGCATATCAGCTCTCAACTACAGAAGGTGAACCCTTGGAGGATCCTATCAACAGCATGCACCTTCGCAGGTTCTACACATAAGCTCTTCGGAATATCCTAATTCAAAAATACAAAAAAAAAATCAAAAATTTTCAAAAATACAAAAAAAATTATAAAACAAAAAAAATCGTTACTTGGTGAAAACCTGGCAAACAGGCGCCTTGTGACACAAAAAAATTGAAAAATCGAAAAAAGTAAAGAGAAATAATTTCGTCCAACGGTGAAAACCACTTCGGTGGCGCCCTGGGCAAGTACCATGGTGAAAACTGGGTCACCAGTGCCATCCGTAGAGACATTGCTCCTCTCTCCTTCAGGATTCTCTTTCATCCTTTCACTTTGCACACACTCACGACCAATTCATCCATAATAAACTTACCCATTCCCATCATGGCTTGTTATTGATCTACCTAAGATTGGTTAGCCATCCATAACCCTCCCTTTTCATTCCCTTTCCATCCATAATAAATCGGCTCCTATCTGTGACTACGGCCAATTCCTAAGTCTAGTAATGGGTGTGGAACTGAGAACATCACATGTTTCGAGGAGTATAGTTTCTGCCAGCTTCCTTCAGTCTATCAGCGCACAATCCGCAATAAAGCAACATCTGCATCGTCAGTCCGCAATAAAGTTTCGTCTTCTCCGCAATAAAGTATCAGTTTCATGGATTCAGTCAGTTTCAAATGAGACATAGCAGCAACAATGAGCTTCAACAAAATCAAATCTTTCAACAGACTCAGACAACATATGGTTCAGTGCTATCTATCCTTTTTGTGAAAGTGAATATTGTGACCACAATCGAATAAGACTTAAACAAGTGACAAGAGACACTAAACTTGAGGATTACAGTGGATGTTGGTGTCGAGTCTTGGTTTTCTTTTGATTTTATCTTTCTGGTGACATGTCTTTTAGCTTTTCCAGGATGTCTTTGACTAGAGATTCTATCTCTAGGATGTATTTGACTAGAAAAGCGAGGATGGGGTATCGTCACCTATTTGCATTTGCTATCTGTGGATTGTCTTTTAGTAATGCTATGACTTGTCCAAGGATATGAAGACACTGTGAGTCTAGTATGAACTGGGGCATTCCTTGTTTGTGACTGTCTTATCTCCATGCAAACAGGTACAATGACTTTCTGGGTCGAACAAATGCCTCGATTGTCATAACCTATTCTGCCATAATAAAGCTCAATGATGATAACGCACAAGAAGCTCTTTCACGTTCATATCTTCTGTCTTCCATCCCCCTTTCTTGATTGACTTCCATTGTCCTTCTCGAGTCCGTGTAGCCCGCTATCACATGACTGAGTATAATGACACACCAAAAACATTTGCATTTCATATAGTTACACCTACATCACCACATATAAGCATTTCATACATACATATAGATATCACAATTGCATCACATCCTACATACAACACATGTTAGCACATCTCACATTTTCATTATGTAAATAATCATTTGCATTATCATATTCATTTGCATCACATACATTCACATTTGCATCATGCATCACATATACAACATAAAAGAACAAAAATATACTGCATTGCATCATATAAGCATCCATATCATAAAACATGTATCACATAAGAACATTTCATCACATAAGGTACACATGCATATAGCTGCCGCAAAATGAATCATCTCATATATAATCAAAAGTGTCATGATACAATGATGTCAAAAGAATCATATGGCTACAAAAGAATCACCCGCAAGTGTCTACAATACAAGAAGTGATACATATACTGATACAATGGGAGCCCACTATAGCTATGAGGAACTCCCTCCCTCGAAGCCGCCTGGCCTCGACGGAGTCTGAGCTATAGAGGGACCCGCTCCAGGATCCCCCTGTCTCTCTGGTGGTGGTGGAGGCCCCATGACCCCACCGCTGGATGCCTACCTCCTGCGACTCCCTCCCGTAGCTGTCGCTGTGCGCGATGATCTATGGAAGCTCCTAGCCCGCTGATCTGCTGGCACGGCTGCATAGTATAGATCCCTCCAGTAGGCGATCTCCTCTCCGGCTCACAAGACATATGCGTAGCCTGCCCCTGCATCCTCTGCTGCTCGCCTCCCTGCCCTCAGAGCTGTCTCGGCCTCTGTGTATCTCTGGATGGCTTGATCCCTCTCCCGCTCTATGTCTCTGACCCTGATCCTAAGGTGGTCTCTCTCCCGTACCAAATCCTCAATCTCATCTGCCTGGCCCTGGCAGATCTTCCGCAGCCTCAACACCTCGTCCTCCTCAGAATCCCCGCTCTCAGCCTCTGCTTATGGCTCATCCCCTGCAGGTGCCTGTCCCTCAGCCTCTGCCTGCACCTATCCCTGTGCCTGTCCCTCAGCCTCTGCCTGCACCTGTCCTTGTGCCTGTATAGGTACCTGTGGCTGTACCTGTCTCTGTCCCTCTGCCTGCACCTGTCTAGGTCCCTGTCCAGGACCCTGTGCTGCTGGTACCTGTAGGGGCTGTCCACCCCGACCCCTCACCACTGGAGCTGCTCTCTCCTGTCCTCCCTCCCTCTGAGGTGCTACCCGCCTCTCTCCTACCACTCCCCTCC
Source organism: Cryptomeria japonica (assembly GCF_030272615.1). Classification (NCBI taxonomy): domain Eukaryota; kingdom Viridiplantae; phylum Streptophyta; class Pinopsida; order Cupressales; family Cupressaceae; genus Cryptomeria; species Cryptomeria japonica. The sequence goes on along the minus strand of NC_081414.1, from coordinate 550,622,066 downwards.
ACCTCTGCCGGCCCCTCCCTCCATCCCCTCCACCATCATCATCATCTCCTCCACCCTCTCCCTCCAGTGGCTCTGCTGGATCTGTCAATCTAGGAAATGGATGCTCTGCCCAATACGCAGAGTACTCTGCGTCCATCCCTGCATCATCTACCTCTAGCCACATGTCCCATGGCATCGGCATCATCTCTGCTAGCTGTGTCACCGCCTGATCATATGATAGCATTGGGCCAAACTGCACCTAATCTCTGACCGTACGGGCATACATGCCCGAGCCTCGTGGCATCCGCCGGATCCGCCCAAACTGCCTGCACACCCTATCAACAAGCTGCCTCTCTAGAATATAGGGCGTCCGCCCAATCAGATACCTGCTCCTGAATACATATGGTAGCTCCAATGCGTCGTCCTCCCACTCCTCGCACCCCAGGTACGACCTCCAGATGACCATGTCTATGTCATCTATGACGCGCCTCCAATGCTCCAATCTCCCAATCCGAGGCTGGGATGTAATCATGTCATACAGGTGCACGAAGCTCCGTCCCTGTCCTCTGCCTCTGAAATGAATGGGCCGTGTGATGGGAAGGTGCTCATAAGCCCACACCTGCAAGAGAGTCACGCCGCAGCCCAAACCCACTGACCCGTGGTACACAAACTGATGCATCTCATAATATAAATGTGTCAGGACACATGGCCCCCATGCATACCTAGTGTGCTCTGCCATCAGCGTCTCCAATGCCCCTCCCCAGCCCACTGCCAATCCTCGTGTGGCCCTGTCTGGACACAAGTACCCACTGATGACTCCCCCAATAACTGCCGGCAATGCTAAACCTGTGGCAGTCATGGTATCCCAGGCTACATGACCTGCTCGCATCTCCAAACCGGGATCCTGGAACACCCGTCTCAATGCCTCCCTGTCACCGTCACGGTCATAAGGAATCAACTCTCCATCAATAGGGACATGTAGTATCCTGTACACATCCTCTAATGTCACTGTCATCTCACCCATCGGTAGGTGAAACGTGCACGTCTCCGAGTGCCATCTCTCAGCTAACGCAGTCAGCAACTCCATGTTTGCCCAAAACTCAGGCACATAGAGCACATGTGTGAGACCCATCTCCTCAATCGAAATCATGTCCTGAATCGACAACTCTGGTCGCAATCTCTGAGTCGACGGGAATCTCTCCCGTGACTCTAACATCGGCAAACACTCCTACAGTCACACAATTAATCTTGTCAGTTATCGTGGCATTCACTGTTTATCACAAAATGCTACTTGCTATCTAAATGCATCTGGTTATCTATCCTAGTGACACTCCCTGTTCATCACAAAGTGTTGCTATCTATCCTAGTAGTTCTCCCTGTTCATCACAAAGTACTACGTGTGTGACATTCCCTGTTCATCACAAAGTGTCACTCACATTTGCACTCCCTGTTCATCACAAAGTGCTACCTATCCTGGTGCTCCCTGTTCATCACAAAGTGCCTTGATCTATCCTAATCTTCCTAGAGGACTTGCTTGAGTGTATCCTCTCAGCAGCTTATCCAATCGACAGCGTATGTTAATCACAGAACTGCCGATTTGACCTAAAAGACTAAAACCATGCATTTAAACACACAAACGCACTTTTAAAACATAAACGCGCTTATATGCTGCACAAACGCACCTCTGCAACACAGACGCATTTTCTAAACACAAACATGCCTATGCCATGCACAAACGCGACCAGGGAACACAGACGTCCCTACATGACATAAACGCTACTAAAAAGCACCAACGCTGCTACATTTCACAAACGCGTCCCCAGGCACAGACGCGCCTGTTGGACACAGACGTGCCTGGCACTGACACAGACACGGTTGCGCGTTTTTGCATATTTAAACTATCCTATTCCTAGCGCATTTATTGCTCCTAAACATGCATTTATGACAAAACTCAAAATGCGTGAAAGTACGAGGAGGTTTTTGGGTACTTATCGGCTCTCCTGCATCGGCTGGTCGCTGGAATCGGCGAACACGGTCGAATCTATGAATGAATGCCATCGCTGCTGACTGCTGCTGCTCTTTTCTCGCTCTGCACTGTGATCTTCTATGGGTGTGGATGACAATGAGGATTTCTTTTGCCCGTGGTCTATTTTATAGCCTATCCTAGCCCTCGTCTTCATTTCCCGAGTCAGTCTTTCTCATCCTGTGACTTTGTCACTTTATCCAATCAGTCCATTCTATCCCGTCTTTCTTATCGAGAGATTGTCTGCAATCTTTTCAGACATTTTCATCCAATCTCTCGAGGGGGCATATAATTCCCATATTGGGGCAACTCTGTATCAGTTCATCTTATCTTCTTTGAAACAACGCGACAAGCCGCATTGTCTCAAAGAGGGGCAAAATGTAGACACCTAAAATTGTCATGTCTAATTAAATAAATATTTTATTTATTTAATTATCTAAGCCTAATTCTTCTATTAATTAAATAAATCTTTATTTATTTAATTAATTCATTTATCCTCTTCTAACCTTATTTCTCATTTAAATAAATTATCCCTTTCCTAAATTAAATAAATATTTTATTTATTTAATTGTCCTACTTCTTCTATTAATTAAATAAATCTTTATTTATTTAATTAATTCATTATCTTTTTCTACACATGACACATGTCATTCATCTCTTATTTCCTACACTACCTACCCCTTTCATTATTTTGGTATTTCTTATACCTACCCTCTAATCCTAGCCGACCTCTCTTTTACACCTCTCAATCTTAACCCTCCATTTCTTATTGTGTCTTCTATTTAAGGAGATGCTTTCTTCATTGTCAAACCCTAATGCCTAATGACTCATGCTAATGATCTTTCATGCAACTTGGCTACACTACAATTCCACTTGCAACCACATTCCGTTCTTTATTGAGCTCTTGTGCATACAAAAATCTGAGAGCAAATATATCAAGCAAGATCAATGGAGATAGGAAGAATGGAGATCAAAACCCTATTGGACATGTGATGGTATAATCTTTGTGATTTTGAGTTATTTGCATTGTCTTAGGTAATCTTCATATGTTATGGTGGATCTTTGTTTATTGTTAGGCTAGGGTTTGGTGGTTGAATCCATTTTAGTCTTTCAATATTGTTGTTATTTGTTATCCATTTTCACCATAAACAGTAGTAAATGATGCCTTTAATTTGTCCACCATTTGTTTATATGGCATGAGTTTGTCATCTTTAGTCTGATATTCATCAGTTGCTTGTTGAATGACCAATTTGGGAGTCGCCATATACTTGTAGTTCTTGTAACTTCCATTGGATGGCTAGCCTGAGTCCTGTGATTAAGGCCGCATACTCTCCTATGTTGTTGGTGCATGGAAATGTGAGTCTGTAAGACTTCGAGATGCTGTCACCTTGAGGTGTGATAAACAGAATGCCTACCCGCGAGACATGCCTAGTGTATGAACCATCAAAGTATAGTTTCCATGGTTATGCTGTTGTGATCATGAATATCTCCTCATCTAGAAAATTGGAAATGAGAGGATGATCACCTATGAGTGGTGCATTGGCCAACTGATCTGCAATAACTTTTCCTTTGATATCCTTACGGTCTATGCACTCGATGTCAAATTCAATGAGAATCATCACCCATTTGGCCAAGCAACTTGTCAATGCTGCTTTACTGAGTAAGTATTTGAGTGGATCAATCTTTGCAATGAGCTGTAATTTGTGTGTCAATAGATAGTACCTTAGTTTAGTGGCTACCAAGATTACTGCTAGGCAAGCTCGCTCAATAGGTGTGTAGTTGAGTTCATAGCCAACCAGTGTGCGAGAGATGTAGTAAACAACACACTCTTTCCCTTCTGCATTATGTTGTGCCAGTAGTACACCCAATGTTGTACTTGTTGTTGATATATAGAGTAACAGAGGTCTGCTTGGATCTGCTAGGATCAACAATGGTGTATTCATGAGATAGTCTTTAAGCATCTGGAATGCTTGCTGGCATCTGGCATCCCATTGAAAGCGGATGTTTTTGTGTAGCAGATGTGTAAATGGGTGACACTTATCTGCCAGTTGTGCAATGAATCTTTGGATAGATTGTAGCCGTCCTTGTAATGTCCTTAGCTGATTGATGTTCTTTGGGGGTGGCATGTCCATGATTGCCTTGACCTTTGCTAGATCAACCTCAATACCTTTACTTGAGACAATGTATCCTAGAAGCTTCCCTGAGGTTACTCCAAGGACACATTTCTTTGGGTTGAGTCAAGCATGATATTGTTCCAGTCTATCAAAGATTCTATCTTATATGTCGAGATGACCTTCTCTAGTGAATGATTTTGCTAGTAAGTCATCAACATAATCTTCCATTATAGTATGCATCATGTCATGGAAGATGGTGGTCATTGCTCGTTGATAAGTCGCTCTTGCATTCTTGAGACCATAAGGCATTACATTCTAGCAATATGTGCCCCATGGACATGTGAAGGTTGTCTTATGTTGATCCTCTGGTGTGATATTTATCTGATTGTATCCTGAAAAGACATCCATGAGTGAAAGCATGGCATGTCCAGCTGTTAGGTCCACTATGATGTCGATGTTTGGTAGGGGGAAGTCATCCTTAAGACAAGCCTTATTCAGATCTCTAAAGTCAGTACAAATATGGATTCCCCCATTTGTCTTGTTGACAGGCTTAATATTGGATATCCAATCTACATAATCAATTGGTCTAATGAAACCAACATCTAGGAGTTTCTTGAGTTCTGCTTTGACTAGTATTGCAATTTAAGGGATGCATCTTACGAAGCTTTTGCTTGAAAGGCTTGGCTCCTTCTGCTACGATGAGGTGATGCATGACTAGATTAGGATCAAGCCCAGGCATGTCTACATATGACCATGCAAAGTTGATTTGATGCTTTTGAAAGAACTCTACAAATTAAGGTTGTTCCTCTAGAGTTAGAAGAAATGTCAGATGTATGTGGTGAGGAATTTCAGGAGTCCCCACGTTGTATTCTTTTGTTTCCTCGATGAGAATCATTGATCATTCTTGTTGTGTACTAGTAGGGAGAATGTCAAACCTTTCATCCTCTGGTGCCTCAGAGAGGTTTTCACCATTAGATACGCTCTTTCTTTTATTTTTGTTGAATCAAACAGTGCCACGGTGTGGTTTTCACTAGAAGATCCATGTTTTATTGTTATATTTTTGCAGCTGAAAGGTTTGGCATCCACCCCAAAGTACGTTGCGCTATTAAGTTCAATGGTGAATCTAGCTTTGCGATCACCACTTGGTATGTTATCTTGTAGTTCCAAAAAGTCAATGAGTGCCTCATCGTTTTGGAAAATCTCAAGACATGGGGGATTTGGTTGGTTCCATTCGATGAAATCTGGATGGATAATGGGCATTACTTCATCGATTAGGTTAAGTTCGTTAGATGTGTCAGTGAGGGTTAAGATGTTGTTGTGAACATCGTTGATGGTCCTCTCCCTGTCAAAATTAGGTGTAGGATGTGACGTTAGGTCTGTGAAAGAAGTTTCTAGCTCAGGAACCCAAGAGGTCTTTATCTGTGCTTCTCCGTAAACAGGGATGTCTTTGCGAGGTGGAGGTAGTGATGTGTCTTCCTCATTTGAAGTATTAAGCTAGATGGAATCAAATTCCCATTCATGTGAGTCGGTCTCTGAGTCACTTTCCAGAATCCGATTACTATACCATACTGGGATGTCCTTTGTGTTAAACACTGCAGGTGTGATCGGTTGATATACCTTTGTAGATGAAATGATTGGTGTTGCAGGAAGGATGATGGGGATCAATGAATCTGATACGGGGAGTATCAGTAGTGTTGACTCTGCTACTTCTATTGGAACTGTTGATGTTGTAGATACTATTGCAGGTTCTGATACAGTTGTTGCTGCTAATGGTGCTATTGATGTTATTGTTGTTGCTGATGGGATCACTGGTTTGATTGGTGGGATGATTGGCATTGTAGATGGTTGTGCTAGGATTTTTAGCCTTAGTGGGGCAGTTGTGATGGTGTTTGATGTTGTTTTGATAATAAAAGGTGTCCTCTTTGCAATAGGCTGATATAGTGGTTTGCTTGGCTTTCCTTTGAATCTGAGCTTAGGAAAGATCTCCTTTTAAAAGCCTAGGCCTGTATTATCCTTGGGCTTTAATTATGGCAGCAATGGTTGATGTCTTCCTTGTCTGCAAGGTCCTAAAGCACTCTGACCATCATAACCCATTCTTTGCATAATGAGAAGGCCTTTGCCATACTGATCTATGGGAAGCTTAGCTTGTGGAATATCTGCGGTGATGGGATCTTTATAGATCCATTCTGCTAAGTCCTCATCTCTAGTTTCTTCTTCTTGACTCTTTCCAAGGATAAAAGGCATCAAAGTACATGCTGGCTTGATCAATGGTGTTTGAAGTAACTGCTAAGGTTTGCCATGTGTTCTAGGAGAAGTGGGCATTGGTCCCACACAAAAGAGTTGACTCAAATTGTATTCCCCAGGACCTTCCTCTGCTATTTTCATTTTGAGCTTTTCTTGCTTAGGTATAGTGGTGTTTGAACTGGCAAGAGAGGTTGGACTTATGTATGATGTGGAGGAGATGGCTTCTCTATTGTTAAGAACTGTAATCTCTAGTTGATGACTGATATTATGACAATATGCAAAGGGATTTGCATCGCCCAGGATTGTGATCTCTACACTGTTATGTGGGAATGGGATACACTGATGGTAGGTGGATGGAATGGCTTGCATGGAGTGTATCCAAGGTCTTCCTAACAATAAATTGTATGGCAGAGGAAGGTCCAGAACCTAACATATGATGTGCTTCACCACAGGGCCCACTCAGATGGGTAGTACCATAGCTCCTTTGGATGAATGTTGTGCATCGTCATAGGCTTTGATTGTCTTCTTCTTACGGGGATCCACTGATTCTATTGCATAGCCAAAAGCTGTTACCAACTACAGTGTACAAATATCTAGGCCGGCTCCATTATCGATCAAGACTCGCTTGATCCTATGCTAGTTGATAAATCCTTCAATGTGTAGTGAAGCGTTATGAGGTTGCTAGAAGGAAGAGTTGTCACTTTCAAAAAAAGTGAGACAAGGTGATGACTTTAGACTTCCAACCATGGCTTGGAATTGATCTGTATTTAGGTTTGCAGGGACTAACGACTCTTAGAGAGCTTGATCCAAGATTGTTTTATGGGATGGAGATAGGCGTAATAGCTCTACGATAGATATCAGTGCGGGCATTTTGTCTAACTGTTCCACAAGATTATAGTGCTTTGGGATAGATGGGGTGCCTTGTGGAGCTGCTTTTATAGTAATCTTGTTGTGACATGTAACAACATTGCAAGTGGAGCTGGGATTTTTTATGGTTATAGTTGCAATTTGTTCACTAAGATTGTATAGGTGATTCACAGTATAATTATACGTGGCTTGCATATAATTGGTGGTATCTGTGTTTCTCCCTGAAGTAGAAGGACCCCTTTGATCTGGTGATGGAAGTGGATTTTTAAACATAAGATGATCATTGTTTGTTGTCTTTGGGTCATGTCCTTCGATTTAGATTTCACCTCACTCAATAAGATCCTAAATAAGATCTTTCAATCTGTGACAATTACTTGTCTTGTGTCCTCTCCCTTGATGGAAATCACAATCAGTATCCCTCCACCATGCAGGTTTGACTTGAGGTTCATAGTTTGATGTTTTGGGTAGTGTTACCAGATTTTGAGAAACCAGTTGTCATAATACTGTTTCGATGGGTTCCCCTAAGGGAGTGTATGTTCGCTTTTGTTTTTATTGACGAGGTTTGGGTTCATCGTGAGATGTAATGTGACCTTGATTTGGAGGAGCAACTGTGTTAGTCTGAGGTGGGGGATTCTGTCCTGCAAATCGAACTATAGGTTGTGCACTTTTGATAGTTCTTGCATCCACAACCCTGTCATTGACAATATTTTTGTTTTTGTTCCAGAAGCTTGGTTTGTCACTATTGAAGCGTGGGCAAGGAAAATCATTTGGCTCATTATAGATTTTGATAAGACCTTTCTTGATGAGAGCTCGCTCACATTTTAAACCTTTTGTGATCATGTCATTGAAAGAGTCTGTGTCTTTGACATCCAGGTGAAATTTCATTTCTTTGTTTAAGTTGGAAATAAATATTTCCACTAGTTCTTGTTCAGGTAACTAAACAGAACGTCTGCTATACATTTGACGCCATCGTTACAAGAATACTGAGAATAGTTCACTTGGTTTTTGTTTAGTGTTACATAGATTAGACATGGTGATATCACGTTCAATGTTATGAGAGTAATGTGCCAAGAACTTCTAAACTAGCTCTTTAAAGGTCCTAATGCCACCTAGTAGTCAGGAAAACCATGATGTGGTTGTTCCTCCCAAGCTTTGGGGAAAAAGGTGCATTAGGTATGTATCTTCGTATGCCACTTCGAGGCAAGCTGAATGGAATTCTCTGACATGATCGTGAGGATCTCCTTTTCCTCTATACATTTCGAACTTGGGTGTTTTGAACCCTCGTGGAAAAGGTGGAATATAAAGATTCCTATCAAAGGGATAGGGACAAATGTCATTGAGTGAAAATTGATTAGTCTTTACGCCACTACGAAGTTGTTGGGTGAGATTTTCAACTTGTTGCCTCAACATCTCTATATCATTTAGAGGAGGAGGAGGTGGGTTACCTCAAGGAATGTTATTTTTGATGGGATCTCTACCTCTTTCTTCTTCATGGTGACTTTGTCATTCTGATGCTTGTCTAAATTGTGCAAGATCAAAGTCAGAGGGGAGTTTGGCTCCTTCTTGAGCAAGCTTTAAAAAGTGAGCATCCGCATTGCTCCTGAGTATTTCGTCAAAAATTTTGTTAAAGAGAGGGTTATGTTGAGCCCTTTCTATTGTTACAGGAGTAGGAGTACTTGGGTTTTCGTCATTCGCATTTCTTCCAAGTGCTTCTTGAAATTCATTGATATTTTCCTCCTCTTCTTCTTCAATTTCTATTTCTCATTGCCTTGACTGCGATCAGGTATGAGCCATTTTGTTTATGAGTTTTTGTTGAAGTTGGGTGAAAATGATGATGAGTTGTTGATGAAATGAAAGATTGATGGTTGGTGTGTTGTTTTGCATGTGGATCTCTAGCACTTAAAGGTGGACGTTACCAAAGTTCTTTCTTTGAATTGCTTGTTGTGTTTGATAAGGTTTCATGTGATAAGGTGTAGAGAAATCTGAGATGTATTACAGACGTAACTACCTAGTAATGAGAGGATTCACTCATAAACTAGTTTTAACCTGCGTAGATATGTCTCTTAGGACGAGCTTATCCTAGATGTAGAAACAATCTAAAAGTGATGTTTTGTGTTTGATTCAAGCAATATCCAAAAGAGAAATTAGGACAAGAACCTCTTTAATGTTTTGAGAGTTGAAAATGAATGAGATGATGTGTGAATGAGATAATGGATGAAATGTTTTAACTTCAATAAAAGCTTTGTGTCACAAATGGAACAAGTTCTACCTCTTCCCTTTCGGGTGTTGGTGGCATTTCTTGAGCTACGTTGTATGTGATACAAATGTTTGGGAAGAAGTTGGGATTGATCTTGCCTCCTTGGTTTTTGTGATAACTCAAAGTGTTGGCATATGCACACTCCAATGAGACATTGTATGTGATTGAAGGTTTTGTCATTGATGGCAACCTTGCAATCCTATGGTGTTGGGAAAAATGGTGTCTCAACCTTGCATTTATGCGAGGTTACTATTTATAGTAAGTTTTCATTTGAGCACGAAATGGTGCGAAACTCTCCCTGAAGCTTCTGGTTGGCTAGATAAGCATTCCGGTAAAGTTGCGTCACAAGGTCACAGCTAGTTTTGAAGATATTAAAATTTTCGTCTTGGAGGGGTGCAATAAAATGTTTAAACTTAATTTTGGGGACTTTAGAGGCTCTGAAATGCCCTGAAAAGTGGCCATAACCGGCGAAGCGGGTTACGAGGTGATAGAGAACTTTGCGAGCTTTTCGGCGCTTCAAACGGTTTGTCAATCGGACACCCGGTTCTCAAGTTATGGCCTCCGGAAGTTTGTACTCCTGAAATAGGAAAAATAATTTGTATCGGATACATAAATGAGCTGTAAAAGGGAGAAACACGTGTTGATGTGTGCTTTAACATGTCATAGAAGGGAGATAAGATTGGCTACACCTTATTGGGTGGTTTTAGCCCATGGTTTTGTAATACCGTTTGACGGTTTCCTATATTGTATCTCCTATTTATGAGGTGTGTGAGATAGAGGTTGTGTGTAAGAGTCTCATGGCTATTGAGTTGCCTCTGAATCTCTGATTAGTGGTACTCCTACGAAGAGCTTGCTCTGCAAGTATGTTGTAATCTATTTTTGATTGCTGAATAAAATATTGAGCTACTTTTGGAGGGTGGGGTTTTTCTCCCGAAAGGGTTTTCCCCACGTAAATCACTGTGTTGTGGTATGATTGCTATTATATCTATTTCTATTTTCTGTAACTGTTGTAACGATCTGAAAAAGTTTTGCATTACCCTCCTCTCAAGGTTAGCGTAGGAAGTTGTTTCCGCTACTTAACTTCCTTACAAGTGGTATCAGAGCCTGATCACCTTTGGTTTCAATTGTGGGCAGTTGGGTTTTTTGAACTAATCCAGATTTGAGTGGGAGCTTGTGTAGAAGACACTTTTTGATCTTGTTGCAGGAATATTCAGATGGCGAGTTCGTCAAGGAGAATAGAAGTGGAGAAATTTAATGGAAGTAATTTTGAGATGTGGAAGCTGAAGATGGAATATCTGCTAATAGATCGAGATCTTTGGGATGCTGTTGATGCGAATGTCCAAAGGCCCTCAGATCCTACTACAGCAGCTCAGTATGATGTTATGGACCGAAAAGCCAAGGGTCTAATCAGACTGTGCCTAGCAGACTATGTTCTAATCAATGTCCATGAAGAAAACTCTGCAAAGAAGCTATGGACTAAGCTTGGTGAGATGTATCAAGTGAAATCTTTATTAAATCAAATTTTCTTAAGAAAGAAATTGTATCCCTTGAAGATGGAAGAGGGTGGACGAATTGCAGACCACCTGGAAGCATTCAATATGTTGGTGGCTCAATTAGTATCTGTCGGTGTTAAGATGGACGAGGAGGAGAAATGTCAGATCTTGCTTTGTTCTTTGCCTGATTCGTGGGATTCTCTTGTTATGGCTATCGGTAGTACTTCTGTTGTTTTGAAATCTGAAGATGTGGTGGGTGCCCTACTCGGTGAAGAGATGCGAAGGAAGGTATCCATCAGTTCAAAGGAAGCCCTAACCGTTCGTGGAAGACCTAAGGAGAAAGGCAAGAAGAATGAGAAGCGTGACAAGTCCAAATCCAAAGGGAGATCGAAATCTCTTGGAAAGTCCAAAGTCATTTGCTGGAATTGCGGTAAACCGGGTCACATCCGTAAGGACTGCAAAGAAGAAAAGAAGAAGAAGAAAAAGAAAAGGTTCGATTCTGATTCTGAGTCCGACAAGGAAGATGGCGATGCTTTTATTGCGGCTTTGGCGACTCATGCAGGTAATGATGCTTGGCTAATTGACTCAGGTGCATCTTTTCATATGACTTCCAATAGAGATTGGTTTTCTGAATATGAAGGATTTAATGGAGGTAAGGTGTACTTGGGTGATGATTCACATCTAGACATTGTTGGTCAAGGTAAAGTTAGAATCAGGTTTTCTGATGGTAGAATAAAAAGGATTAATGGTGTGCTGCATATCCCTGGTTTAAAACGAAACCTGTTATCTGTGAGCAAACTGATAGATGCGGGTGTGCAGGTAGTCTTTTCTGAAGCAGGATGTAAGATGATTAAGGGTGCTATGGTAGTTGCTAGAGGTGTCAGGTTTGGCACTTTGTATAAGCTTGAAGCATACACTGTTGAGTGTAAAAGCACTTCTGTAAAAAGCAAATCTGCGGATACTTCACCGGAAGATTTGAAGGTTTCACCGGAAGCAGATGGAAATGGTTTTTGGGTACCTAAGGGTGCTCTTTCGTCTGAAGCAAAGTTACCTGCAGAGAAGACTATGTTATGGCACCAGAGACTTGGCCACATTGGAGAAAAGGGTCTAAGGACCTTGAAAAATAAAAACCTTGTTGAAGGTTTGAATGACTGTAATCTTGACTTTGATTTCTGTGAGCATTGCATTTATGGAAAACAAAACCGCGTTTAGTTTTACTCGAGTTCTCATAAAACTTGTGGTGTTTTGGATCTTATCCATTCTGATGTGTTTGGTCCAGTAGATGTCTCTTCGATTGGAAAATCCACATATTATGTTTCATTTATTAATGATTTTAGTAGAAGGACATGGGTTTATTTTCTAAAGAGTAAATCTGAAGTTTTTAGTCGTTTTAAAGAATTTAAAGCAATGGTTGAGTTGCAGACTGGAAAGAAAATAAAATGTTTGAGAACTGATAATGGCGGTGAGTTTTGCTCTAATGATTTTGATAGATTTTGTAAAGACTGTGGAATTAACAGGCAGAAGACAACTCCGTATTCTCCACAGCAGAATGGAGTTGCAGAAAGAATGAACAGGACACTGATGGAGAAGGCTAGGAGTATGTTGAGTGGTGCTGGTCTGGAACAAAATTTTTGGGCTGAAGCTGTTGCCACTGCTTGCTACCTGATTAACAGGTCTCCTACATCAGCTCTTGTTGATAAAACGCCTATGGAAGCATGGTCAGGTCACAAGCCTTCATTGAGACATCTTAGAGTTTTTGGTTGCGAGGCATATGCACATGTGCCAAAGGAGAAGCGAACAAAGTTGGAGAACAAGGCTGTGAAATGTATCTTCATCGGGTATAGTTATGGTGTGAAAGGATACAAGCTTTGGGACCCTGTTGCACAAAAGGTAATTCACAGTAGAAGTGTTATTTTTAGAGAAATTAAGTCTCCTTCTATTACATTGCAGCCAAAACAGACTAAAAAAAGAAGATGTGATTCAACTTCCTTCTACACCTGAAAGAGTTGAATCGAGACCCCTAGATAGGCAAGAATTTGAGGAGAGCTCGTCTAGCTCTGAATCTTCAGAAGAGGAGGAAGAACCTCCAACTCAGCTTGTTCGAAGGTCTACAAGACATAGACAACCACATAAAAGGTATTCACCTGATGATTGGAGATGTATTTTTGCTTTGAATACTAGTGTGGATGAACCGAAATCTGTAGAAGAGGCATTAGGTATGAATGATGCAGAATCCTGGAAGATTGCTATGGAGGAAGAAATGGCAGCTTTGAAAAAGAATGATACATGGGATCTTGTACCATTGCCTGAAGGACGAAAACCTGTTGGTTGTAAATGGGTGTTCAAGAAAAAGATTGGTTCAGATGGAAGCATTGAGAAGTATAAAGCAAGGTTGGTTGCAAAAGGCTACTCTCAGGTTGAGGGTGTTGATTATGGTGAGATATTTTCTCCTGTTGCAAAAATGACGTCCATTAGATTTTTGCTTTCTATTGCTACTGCTTATGATTTAGAGGTTGAGCAAATGGATGTGAAAACTGCTTTCCTTCATGGTGATTTGGAGGAAGATATTTATATGACACAGCCGGAGCACTATGTGGTGAAAGGCAAAAGTAACTTGATCTGTAAATTGAAGAAATCTTTGTATGGCCTCAAACAAAGTCCTAGGATGTGGTACCAGAAATTTGATACATATGTGTTGAGTTTGGGATTTGAACGTTCTAAATCAGATCACTGTGTTTATTATAAATCTTATGGTGATCATTTCTTATTCATTGCATTGTATGTTGATGATATGTTATTCATTGGCAAAGGGAAATGTATGATTTCAGAACTGAAGTCTCAGCTCGCTGCTAAATTTGAAATGAAAGATCTTGGTGCAGCAAAGCACATTCTTGGGATGGAAATTAGAAGAGATAGGGTGAATAGAAAGCTATGGCTAGGCCAGAGTAAGTATGTGAATTCAGTGTTATAGAGGTTCAACATGCAGAATTGTAGACCATTGAGTGTTCCTTTTACAGTTAGAATGAAACTATCTATTTCAGATTGTCCTGCATCCCCATTGGAGATGGAAGACATGAGCAGAGTGCCTTACCAGAGTGCGGTTGGAAGCTTGATGTATGCTATGGTCTGTACTAGACCAGATATTGCCCAAGTAGTGGGAGTACTTTCTAGATATATGTCTAATCCTGGTAGAGTTCATTGGGATGCAGTCAAAAGAGTCTTCAGATATTTGAAGGGTACTTCAGAGTATTCTTTGTGTTATCATGGTAATTCAGTTGGAGACATGACTTCCCTTAATATCCATGGTTATGTGGATTCAGATTGGGCAGGTGATATTGATAGCAGAAGATCCACCAGTGCTTATGTGTTTACTTTGTTTGGTGGTGCAATTAGTTGGATGAGTAAGCGACAGGCTGTGGTTGCTTTATCCACTACTGAAGCAGAGTATATGGCAGCTACTCATGCTTGTAAAGAGGCCATTTTGCTTAAGAGACTATGTTCGGATATTGGAATAAAGCAAGGTACAGTGACAATTTACTGTGACAGTCAGAGTGCAATTAGCCTAGCTAAGAACCCAACATTTCATGCCCGGACCAAACATATTGATGTTCAGTATCATTTTGTTAGAGATATGGTCGAAGATGGTAGGGTGAAGTTGGCTAAGGTGGAAACTTTGATGAATGTTGCAGATGCTTTAACTAAGGCTGTGAGCACAGAGAAGTTCAGATGGTGTTCAGAGTCTATGGGCCTTATGGCCCCTTGCAATTGATTCATTGTGTTGACATTCCCTTCCGCTCTTGCAAGGTGTTCGACAAGTGGGAGATTTGTTGGGAAAAATGGTGTCTCAACCTTGCATTTATGCGAGGTTACTATTTATAGTAAGTTTTCATTTGAGCACGAAATGGTGCGAAACTCTCCCTGAAGCTTTTGGTTGGCTAGATAAACATTCCGGTAAAGTTGCGTCACAAGGTCACAGCTAGTTTTGAAGATATTAAAATTTTCGTCTTGGAGGGGTGCAATAAAATGTTTAAACTTAAATTTGGGGACTTTAGAGGCTCCAAAATGCCCTGAAAAGTGGCCGTAATTGGCGAAGCGGGTTAAAAGGTGATAGAGCACTTCACGAGCTTTCCGACGCTTCAAACGGTTCGTCAATCGGACACCCGGTTCTCAAGTTATGGCCTCCGGAAGTTTGTACTCCTGAAATAGGAAAAATAATTTGTATCGGATACATAAATGAGCTGTAAAAGGGAGCGACACGTGTTGATGTGTGCTTTAACATGTCATAGAAGGGAGATAAGATCGGCTACACCTTATTGGGTGGTTTTAGCCCATGGTTTTGTAATACCGTTTGACGGTTTCCTATATTGTATCTCCTATTTATGAGGTGTGTGAGATAGAGGTTGTGTGTAAGAGTCTCATGGCTATTGAGTTGCCTCTGAATCTCTAATTAGTGGTACTCCTGCGAAGAGCTTGCTCTGCAAGTATGTTGTAATCTGTTTTTGATTGCTGAATAAAATATTGAACTACTTTTGGAGGGTGGGGTTTTTCTCCCGAAAGGGTTTTCCCCACGTAAATCACTGTGTTGTGGTATGATTGCTATTATATCTATTTCTATTTTCTGTAACTGTTGTAACGATCTGAAAAAGTTTTGCATTACCCTCCTCTCAAGGTTAGTGTAGGAAGTTGTTTCCGCTACTTAACTTCCTTACATATGGCACCGGCAAAGGCATTATATCGGCATCAGTAGATCACACTCTACACCAGCACTCAGGACACCGGCACCAGCACAAAAGAAAGGAAGTATACCGACATAGAGGCCGACAGGATTTTGTTATATTATATTTTGTTTATTATTGTAAAAATGTGTAAGCCGACTTGGCAAATTGTAAAATGACTCTTATGTATAAAAGAGATCATTGTAGACATTTGGGACAATATGTAGAAGATATATAGAAAAATATTAGGCAGACCTATAGTGCGAAATATAGGTTAAGGGGTATATGTAAAGAATAGAGTAGGAACCGGTACTGAATCAGGCATTGAAGATGCTATTGTAAAGTAGTACAAGATATTGGATTTATAAAATCCTCATTGTAAATCAGTGAGACTTCCCATTGAGTAGTGAGCTCTAGGCAGTCGGCCTTCTTGCATGTGCAAGCCCCTATTGTAAGTAATATTCTCTTATTGGCCAGTGAGTGAATATTGTGGGTCACAAATCCCACTGAGGTTTTTCCCACACCAAGTTTCCTCGTTAAAATCTTGTGTTGTGGTGTGCTTTTCATGTGGATGTTCTTGATTCTATTTATTGCATTATTTCTTGCATACCGGTACACTGTTATATTATGTTTTGCATGTTTTAAGTTAAGAAATTCCATTAACCAGTTAGATACTGATTCACCCCCCCCCCTCCTCGTATCTGTGGTATCCCTAACAATTGGTATCAGAGCCTGGTCCTCTATTTTCAAAAGCCTAACAGCTTGAGGAAGATCTTGTCACTGGTAAAGATGGAAAATCTGATGAAGCAACTGGAAGGAGCTCTTACAAACTATGATGCAGAAAAATTGAAAAATATCAAACTAGAAGATGATTTAAGGGTAGCTCAGGACATCATTTAGGCACTTCAAGAAAATTTTACTGTTGCAAGAAATAAGAGAAGAGAACTTTGTGAAAAATTACAAAATGAGAATGATGAAAAGGAATCACTTAACGATATGATAAGCAAGTTGAAACAAGAGATCACGACAACAAAGAATGAAATGCAGGATATGAATATGAGATTTTGCAAAGAGATTGAGGATAGGAAGAAGAATGAAGAAGAATTGACCAGAAGACTAAGTGATGCAGCAAATGAGAACACAAAACTTAGCTATGAAAATGACATGTTGAAGACAGATTTGATGCATACTCAGAATGACTCAAATGAACTGATGAGACAAAAGGAAGACTTAGAAAGAGAACTAGAAACTGCAAATCAACACAAAGAAAAATTCAAGAAAAGCTCAGAGGAACTTGTCACCTTGCTGAAAAACCAAAAACCTAAAGGTCACACTTCTGGAATTGGTTTTGAAGTTGGTGAAAACTTCGGGACTGCAAATACTCAGGATCACAGTAAACCGGTAAGACAACCTAATGCTTATAAATTCAATGGTAAATGCTTTAACTATAATAAGTATGGTCATAGAGCAAATGAATGTAGATCTAGAAATTATTAGAATATCAACACACCCATCGGTCAATGTTCTAAATGCAACAAAGTAGGTCACAATTCTAAAAACTGTAAAATGAATGTGAGATGTTATGTTTGTGGAAGATTTGGACATTTATCTAATCAGTGCAAAACACAAACCGACATAGGTTATGGAAAAGCTATTCAGAAGAATAATGTAACTTGTTATGCATGTAACAAGATTGAGCATATTGCTAAATTCTGTAGAAGTAAAGGAACACCGGTAGACAACAAAAATTCTAGCTTGAAAGGTAAAGAAAAAGTTGAAGAGGTTAAGCAAGAATTCTCAAAACAATGGATTAAAAAGGCTGATCTAAATATTGGGAATACTCCTCCACCGGTAGAACCAACCAATGCTTCACCGGCAGGACAAAGTGATGCTTCACTGGCAAGACAGAGCAGTGCTCCACCGACAGGAAGTTCTTCATCCAATTGAAGAAAGTTTCTTTGAGGGTTTGGCAATCAAATGACACATGTATTATTATTCCCTCAGTTAGAGATAAGAAGTTGAAAATTACTTATTACCGGCAAACAATGTTAAGTGAATACTTAACCGACATGTAATTAATGTGGTATATGGCGAATAGACACTATAAAATTAAGGTTTTGGCTCCATTTCATTTCACCAAGATTTCAAATTTACAAAGAGCGCAAATATTTTGAGCTAAGACATTTCGAGCAAGAAGCAAGAGCACTCCAAGCAATCATCCATCCAAGGCAGTAAAAGGTTTTTAATCATGGCATCCACCTCTGCAATTGAATATATAGCAAACCCTACTATTGTTGAAGTGATAAAAAGACCTAGGCTCGTATTTCAGTTAGTTCCTGAAATAGCAAAGAAAGATGATACCTTAGGTGCTTTTTCTCAAATTCCTAAGGGAGTTGTTTATGTTGAAGACCCCAGAATGTACATCCACTGCAACATTGAAGAGTTAGGAGATGAAGAAATTAAAACCATGTATAAAACTCTGATGTGTTATAATACCGGCAATATAAAAAATGAACACAAGATCATTGAGACCCTAGGATTTACAGAGATCCTTAGCATTCCTGAATTCCCCAAGGATGTGATTAGGATAGTCTTAAGCAGGGTACATGGTGAATTTTGTTGTTATTTTGGTATGGTTTTGTCAATGATGTCAACACCTACTGAAAACAAGCACTTTGGAGATCCAACAACATTCACCGGCAAGCAAGTAAACTGTGCAACAGTTACTGGTATATGGTTCACCGGCAGGATATAATGTTCACCAGTATCTGGAATAATATGGAAGACACTTGGTAATGTTGAAGACATCATGTGGACACTTTGTTTTGAAGATTTAATCATTGGTATATTCATATTTGCATATTTTCTTTTACCGGCAAATAGGTCCAGGTTATCTAGGGTTACACCGACAAGTTTATCTTTTCCAGATCAACATGGCATGCTATGGAGATGATTTATTATTGATGTAAATGCATTAAGCTGACATGTTTAATTGGTTATTGCATCGGATATTATATTGTTTCTAAAATGATTTTATTGTAATATCTTGTAGAGCCAACCCACTAAAATTGGTCTTAGGGTATGGTATAAATGTAAGATCTTATTTGTAAGATCAAGTGTGGAATGCGAAAAAGAAATTGAGTGAAGGTATATGCGAGATCAAGCAGAGGTATACATGAAGACATCATTTGAAGGTGAAGCTAGGTTTTTGTATAAGCATGTCAGCATTACACCGGTACTGAATCCAGCATATGAAGATGCTATTTTGTGCAGTACATTCTTATTGGATTTAACCATCCAACTGTAGTCAGTGTGACTCCCATTTTGTGATTGAGCAGTGAGCTCTAGGTTGTTGGCCTTTCTGCATGTGCAGACCCCATTTATGTACACTTACTATCTGTAGTAGTATCATCTGATTGTGGGTAAGGTTTCCCATCGTGGTTTTTCCCCTTACAGGGTTTCCACGTACAAATATTGGTGTCATGTGTTGTGGATGACTTTATGTTTGTATTTCATGCATTAATCTTTACCGATATAGCAATTTACTGTTAACACTGTCTACTGGCATACTTAACTGGTTTATCAGTATTAAGCATTAAGCTAGTTAATTGGTTTTTGGTTTGAATTTATTAGACAACTGATTCACCACCCCCTCTCAGTTGTCTCCGGGACCTAACAATTAGTATCAGAGCCTAGTCCTCTTTTGCAGAAGTTTAACAACTTGAGGAGATCCAATGTCCACAAATTACTTTAGGAAGGACAGTCCTAAACTTGATGGAACCAACTATGGGATATGGAAGATCGGAATGGAGACACATCTGAATTGCATTGGTAAAGACATCTGGGAAGTTAAAAAGAATGGTTATACTGCTGATGTAGCTGGTCAAACTACTCCAACTACCTTAGCCAAAGATGAAGAGAATGATTGCAAAGCAAGAGAAGCACTTTTGAGCGCATTATCAGATCAACAAATCATGGGATTATCAGATAGGTCTACTACTAAAGCTATTTGGGATCATTTGGAAACACTGAATGAAGGAGATTCCACATTCAAGATTGCAAAACTTGAAATCTTCCAAGTCAGGTATGAACATCTGAAAATGGAAGAAGATGAAAGGATTTTTACTTTTATGGAAAGAGTAAATGAAATTGTTTTGGGAATTAAATGTTGTGGAGCAACTTTGAGTGAGGATGAAATTGTTTCAAAAATCTTAAGAGGTTTGCCACCAGCATATAAAATGAAGGTTACTGCTATAAATGAGTTGAGAACAATGCCTAATACATCAGTAACTAGGGATACATTGATTGGAAAACTTTCAGCCTTTGAAATTGAGGAATTTGGTCTTGTTGCTACTATAAAAACTGATTTAGTCTTTAAAGCATCAACATCATCTGCTCCATCATTTGACAAATCAGACTGGAGAGCCTTTTATGCAAGAGAACTTGAAGAATCCAGAAAGGAGAATGAAGAGCTTGAAGAACTTGAAGCACTATTTGCAAGAAAAATGCAAAAAGGTCCAATTGGAAGTAAGTATGAAGGTAAAGCACCCTTTAGATGTTTTAACTGCAATAAGATCGGTCATATGGCTTCAAGATGCCCTGATAGACACACTAGACTAAGAGAAGATGCTAGAAGAACATACAAGCCTAATCTTGAATATCAGAGATACAGATTTAAGAAGAACAAAGACAAATCTTGTTACATTGCTGATGAAGGTGTGTCTGATGATTTTGATGAGGATCCAACAGACAATGGATGGTTTTTTGTTGCTATAATAGAAGATTAGCCAACACCTATTTCTCAACCGGTAGAACAAGCCATAGCAGCTAAAGTTGAAACAAAGGATGAATGGATCATTGATTCAGGATGCTCACATCATATGACTGGAGACAAAGGTAAATTCTTAAACTTTCAAGAATACAATGGAGGTTTAGTAAGATTTGGAGATGACAAAGCCTGTTCAATCAAAGGAAAGGGTTCAATATCTCTTGATGGTAAGCATAACACTGACAATGTCTACTATGTTGAAAGATTAAAGCATAATCTTTTAAGTGTTGGTCAATTAGTTGAGAAGGGATTTCAGTTACAATTTAAAAATGAAAAATGAAAAATCATGAATAGAACTGGTTTGGAAATTGCAACTAGTAATCAAACTAGAGGCAATATCCTTCATTTTAATAACAATGAAAAGGCATGCTTGATTGCACATATAGATGAAAGTTGGTTATGGCGTAAGAGACTATGTCATGTAAACTTTGATTGCATGGTAAAAATCAGTACTTCTAAGGCAGTTAGAGATCTACCTAAAATTGTGAAACCTCATAATACAATTTGTAAGGAATGTCAATTTGGAAAACAAGTTAGAGCTAGTTTCAAAAGTATTCCAAAAAAATCCAATAATGCTCTTTATTTGATTCACACTAACTTATGTGGTCCAGCTAGAACTAGAAGCTTACAAGGTGATAGATATTTCATGCTAATTATTGATGATTATTCTAGAATGTGTTGGGTTACTTTTCTCAGAGAAAAATCAGAAGCACTTGGGAGGTTTAGATTGTTCAAAGAAATGGTTGAAAATGAAACCGGTAAGAAAATCAAATGTTTAAGATCAAATCAAGGAGGAGAATTCACATCTAAGGACTTTAATACATTCTGTGAAGTGAATGGAATCAAAAGACAGTTATCAGCACCTCGAACACCACAGCAGAATGGAGTTGTTGAAAGGAAAAATAGAACTATCTTGGATGCAGCAAGAAGTATGTTATCAAAAACTACATGTGTATTGGAGAGAGGCAATTAGCATTGCTGTCTATACATTCAACAAAGTTCACATCAAAGGTGAAACCGGTAAGACCCCTCATGAACTATGGTTTGGTAATACTCCTACTCTTAAGTATTTCAGAATTTTTGGAAGTAAATGTTATATTAGAAGAGATGAGTATATTGGCAATTTTGATCCTAGAAGTGATGAAGGAATATTTCTTGGTTATTCATCTAAGAGCAAGGCATATAGATGTTTTAATAAGAGATTGCAGAAAATTGTTGAGAGTACAAATGTAAAGATTGATGAACAATTCAGAGGAACTTCAAGGTATATAGACTCTGAACCGACAATAGAAATTGTGACAAATGAACATATACTGAATCCACTAGTACAGAAGGAAGATCTAGTTACTCTGGTATCATCAGAGGATTCCACAGTAATTGAAGAACAACAGCAAACAAAGACACCCCGGTATGTAAGATTGTATCATTCTGAAGATCAGATAATTGGAAACAAATTTAAAGGAGTTATGATAAGAGGAAGAATGGCAAATGAAGAGGTGTGTCTTATTTATCAAATTGAACCATCATCTATCAATGAGGCATGTGAAGATAAATTTTGGATTAAAGCTATGGAAGAAGAATTAGGACAAATTGAGAAAAATAATACTTGGACATTAGTTCCCCAACCTAAAGATAAAAATGTAATTGGAACCAAATGGGTATTCAGAAACAAACTTAATGAAGATGGTAAGGTTGTCAGAAATAAAGCAAGACTAGTGTGTAAGGGATATTCTAAGAAAGAAGGTGTTGATTACAATAAAACCTTTGCACTGGTAGCTCGAATTGAGGCAGTTAGATTATTCTTGGCTTTTGCAGCGCACAAGGACTACAAAGTTTATCAAATGGATATTAAATGTGCATTTTTTAATGGAGATCTTGAAGAAGAAGTATATATTGAACAACCTGATGGATTTTCTTTGACAGATGACAATGATATGGTTTGCGGGTTAAGAAAAGCTCTGTATGGATTGAAACAAGCCCCAAGAGCTTGGTATGCAAGGTTGGATAAGTATCTTTTAAAGATTGGTTTTACTAAAGGAAATGCAGATAGCAATTTATATTACAAAATAACTAATGATGACATCTTGATTATTGAAGTATTTGTTGATGATATAATCTTTGGAGGGGAAGATGGATTATGTAAGGAATTTTTTATTAAAATGCAGCAAGAATTTGAAATGTCTATGATTGGAGAAATAAAATTCTTTTTAGGATTGCAGTTTTCACAAACTGATAAAGGTATATTTTTGAGTCAATCCAAGTACTTGAGAGAATTGCTAAAGAAATTTGGGATGGAGAACTCTAAACCGGTAAGCACACCTATGACTACAAATGACAAATTATCTCAAAGGGATGAATCTACACCTGTTAATCCAACTAGATACAAATCTATGATAGGAGGTTTACTATATTTGACACAAACCAGGCCTGATATTACGAATGCAGTATGTATTGTTTCTAGATTTCAGAGTAATCCTAGGGAAAATCATGAATCAGTAGTGAAAAGGATTTTCCAGTACTTACAAGGCACGACAAATATTGGATTATGGTATCCTAGAGATGAAAATTTTGACCTATGTACATACACAGATGCAAATTGGGCAAGAGATGTGGATGATAGAAAGAGCACCACTGGAGGAGCATTCTTTCTTGGAAAGAGATTAGTTTCTTGGTTGAGTAAGAAATAGAGTTGTACATCTTTATCAACAGCAGAATCAAAATATGTTGCAGCAGCAACTAACTGTATATAGGTATTATGGCTTAAGCAAATGTTGAAAGACATAAAGGTAAAATGTAAGGAACCCATTACTATATATTGTGATAAAACTGCAACAATTGATATGTCTAAGAGTCTGGTATTACATTCTAAAACTAAACATGTTTCTATCAAACTAAATTTTCTAAGGGAAAAAATTGAAGAAAAGGAGATAAAACTGGTTTATGTGAATACTAAAGAATAGCTTGCAGATATTTTCACAAAACCTTTGCCTAAGGAGACTTTTTAATATCTCAGAGATCAGCTTGGAGTCATACCACCACTAGTAGAGACTTAGACAGTTGATGATTGTCATCAACCGATAGAATTAAAAAGGACAAATCTTTATTCCGGTATTTGATGAGGAAGCTACTTCTTAGGGGGAGTAGTTGGTATTTTTGTATGGACCTAAATTTTATAGATTTGGCATTTGATGTCAAAGGGGGAGAGATATCTATGGAAAAACACATTATCTTTTAAGAAGATTTGGTATTGAAAACAAATCTTTGGATAAACACATTTTGCTCCCAGGGGGAGAAATGGAGATTGTTGATTTTTGGTATTTAGCATTTCTATTTTGGCACTTTGATGGTTTTTCCATCTTGTGTTGCCATCAATGCCAAAGGGGGAGATTGTTGGTATTTTGGTATGGTTTTGTCATTGATGTCAACACCTACTAAAAACAAGCACTTTGGAGATCCAACAACATTCACCGGCAAGCAAGTAAACTGTGCAACAGTTACTAGTATATGGTTCACCGGTAGGATATAATGTTCACCAGTATCTAGGATAATATGGAAGACACTTGGTAATGTCGAAGACATCGTGTGGATACTTTTTTTTGAAGGATTAATCACTGGTATATTCATATTTGCATATTTGCTTTTATCAGCAAATAGGTCCAGGTTATCTAGGGTTACACTGGCAGGTTTATCTTTTCTAGATCAGCATGGCACGCTATGGAGATGATTTATTATTGATGTAACTGCATTAAGCTGACATGTTTAATCAATTATTGCATTGGATATTATATTGTTTGTAAAATGATTTTATTGTAATATCTTGTAGAGCCGACCTGCTAAAATTGGTCTTACGGTATGGTATAAATGTAAGATCTTATTTGTAAGATCAAGTGTGGAATGCGAAAAAGAAATTGAGTGAAGGTATATGCAAGATCAAGCAGAGGTATACACGAAGACATCATTTGAAGGTGAATCTAGGTTTTTGTATAAGCATATCAACATTACACCGGTACTGAATCCAGCATATGAAGATGCTATTTTATGCAGTACATTCTTATTGGATTTAACCATCCAACTGTAGTCAGTGTGACTCTCATTTTGTGATTGAGCAGTGAGCTCTAGACTATTGGCCTTTCTGCATGTGTAGACCCCATTTATGTACACTTACTATCTGTAGTAGTATCATCTGATTGTGGGTAAGGTTTTCCACCGTGGTTTTTCCCCTTACAGGGTTTCCACGTACAAATATTGGTGTCATGTGTTGTGGATGAGTTTATGTTTGTATTTCATGCATTAATCTTTACCGGTATAGCAATTTACTATTAACACTAGCTACCGCCATACTTAACTGGTTTACCGATATTAAGCATTAAGTTGGTTAATTGGTTTTTGGTTTGAATTTATTAGACAATTGATTCACCCCGCCCTCTCAGTTGTCTTTGGGACCTAACAAATTTTTCTGGTTAGATGCAATCCACAAGATCACTAGGGAAGTTGTGAAAGTTGTCACAGGGTTACCGGCCACCGGTAAAAGACCAGATAAAACCAAGAAGGTTTCCAATCACCTAGTTATAAACCTAACTGGTGCAACATTCGATAAGAGGTCCCTAAGAGTTAATGATGTAACAGATATCAATGTGAGATTCATCAGCATGATATTAGGATATAAAGCTACTCATGCAAATAGACAATTCAGTTTCAAGCTTATGCATTAAGAGTGCTTATGACATAGTCACAGACAATGCAAAAATTGATATATGTGAATGGTTAAAAGATGAATTAATTGACAACCTTGGAAAGATCAAGAAGGACAAGAAAGGAATTTTCATGTTTGGAAATTTGTTAGTATGTTTGATGCTACACATAACAAAATAGGTTCCCAGTATAGGTTACAAAGAACTTAGATGTGATATACCGTTAGGCAAACAATTAACAGAACTTTTCAATAATATGGGTGAGAACAAGGAAAACAATATTCATGAATTCTTTCAAGCATTAAAGACCAAAATGAAGAAAAGAATAAGGTTATCATAGAAGATTGTAGACAAATACAAAGATGAAATATGCTTTGTAATCAAGAAAGATGAAATCTAGATGGAAGCGGTCATCCCAAGGACTATTTGGGTAACAGAGATGGGCTATGAAATAGATGATGACATAGTTGAAACATATGCTAAAGCACTTCTAGAAGCCCCCAGAGAACCTAAAGAAGAAGTATTTGGTAGTGCTGAAACCATAGAAAGTCAAATACAATCTAAGAAGAGAGTGAAAAAGGTTGAGGCAATTGTAAGGAAAGGTTCCAGACAAGCAAAAGCCATCAAAGAAGAAGGATTGAAGAAAACTGGTATAATAGAGGATGAGTTAGCAGCTCCACAACCTAAAACTCACCTATCACCAGTAGGTACTTCTTCAGGAAGTGACATGCTTGCAACTTTCAAAAGAGTTGTAAGAAAAAGAGATCCCTCACCGACAACCACACCCTCACCCAGGAGGACAAGGAAAAAGCAACAAGCAGTGAGAACTTCGGTAAGAAAGGCCACACCAAAGAAGAAACTGACACCCAAGAAGAAGAAAAGGACAAACAAAGACTTGGCCCCTCTAGATATACTACTGAATGAAATCACAGAGGAAGGTAAATTGAAGAACATAGAGAAAATATATGACACTGTAACAGTTGATGAAAAAGAGCAAGTTGAAAATAGTGTTATATTACACATGGATATGTATAAGAAGTTTTTAATGGAAGCAGTCAATGAAGTTCCAGATGAACTATTCAAAAGACTAGAAGCAAGAAGACAAGCAGTGATAGAACTGGATAAGAAAATAAAGATTGAAAAGCTACTTGCTGTATATCCAGCAAACTGTCCCCAAGAAATTGATGACCTAATTGCTCAAGCCAACCGGACAGTATTTTCTACTGCACACTGGCACATTGCTTTAATGGTAGGAAGAGTTAATGAGGTAACATAGGAGACAGAAGATGGATGGGATATATTCCTGGTTGAGAAAGAAAAACAAGAAGAGTACAGGAACCCCAAACCCATAAAATTTTATCAGAAAGATAGAGACAAAGGGAAAGGAAAAGTTGGTGGACCACCTAGTATCAAGGTTAGAGACAACTTACCCCCACCTCCTTTAAATACTCCACCAATAAAAACAACAACTACAGATGATCAACTAGCAGCTGAGAGTATGGATGTAGAGGATAATAATCCTAATCTTGAGGTCCTATATACTGTGAATGTTGATACTCAAAAGATCAACATAGTAGTAGGCAAAGATACAACTAATAAGTCAGAAATGGCTAGTGAGCCTCCAGTAGCAGGGAAACTAATAAACCGACAGAAAATAGAGAGCAAAAGGCAAAGACTCAGACATAGACTGAGACAACACAACAAACAGAGGAACAAACAAAGCAAAAGGCTCTGGAACAGGAACATGTACATAAGGAAACAGTGCCACTGGCAACTAGTGAAAAACCAATGCTTAAAGAAATGCAGACACAAATAGACCTACCCGAGGTCAATACAAGCTTGGTTACTTCCACCAGTACTCAGAATGTTGATTCATCATCAGGATACAAATCAACCAATGTGACTGAGGTACTATTAGATTCAATCAAGAAAATAACTGACTGCAGCTCACAAGCTTACAAAGCAATTGATGATTCCATACCAATTTTGAAGGTAATTGCTCCCAATTGTAATATAGACAATAAAGATTCTTTAGGACAACTGGATACACTGTGTAAATATATCTCAGAAAACATTGAG
This sequence comes from Cryptomeria japonica, assembly GCF_030272615.1. Taxonomy (NCBI): domain Eukaryota; kingdom Viridiplantae; phylum Streptophyta; class Pinopsida; order Cupressales; family Cupressaceae; genus Cryptomeria; species Cryptomeria japonica. The sequence continues at coordinate 550,594,776 of NC_081414.1, read as the reverse complement.
AAAATAAAAGAAGAGTCAGTGAAGGATAAAGTAGAAGTTGAAAAATAGAAATTCTTTGATGAGCAAATAAAGAAGTGCAATAGAGATTTTGACACACTTCTACCGGAATTATGTAATTTGTTGAAAGAATACAAAAATTTGTACAAAGATACTTGTAAAACAAACTTTTTGACTATAGATATAGACAAGAAAATGAGCAAGGTACAGGATGAGATCAATAAACTTGCAGATAGTTTTGTCAACTCACCCGATACACTATCAGTTTTTGAGGAGAAGATAACAAATTTTGAGGAAGAACTACTCAAATTGAAAGAGAGAAAGAAAGAATAATAAGTAAGGAAAAACATTTGAGATCAAAACTAAGTCCAAGATTGGACTATCTAGCATCTCTGCAGAAGAAAATTTTCTGAGGCACTAATACAAGGAAGCAAAACACCAGTAGAGCATTTGCAGCATCTCACCGGTATAGTGAAGAGAATAGAGACAACAATAAAAGATAGCAAGAAGTTTATGGATAGTATAAACTTGATTTTGGGAGATCTTTTTCAAATTGTAACCACCCAGTTACAAGGTTGAAACTACAAACTCTACTGACATCTTGACAACCTTTGTCATTGATGCCAAAGGGGGAGTAGTGGGATGAGAAAATTCAAATCACAGGATAGGAATCATATGCTCAGGGGGAGCACACACATTTTTGGTAACATTTTTGGACTTCACATTTTTGGATCATTTTTGAAATTTCTCATGAGTGTTGCCATCAATGCCAAAGGGCGAGATTGTTGGCATATGCACACTCTAATGAGACATTGTATGTGATTGAAGGTTTTGTCATTGATGGCAACCTTGCAATCCTATGGCACCGGCAAAGGCATTATACCGGCATCAATAGATCACACTCTACACCGGCACTCAGGACACCGACACCAGCACATAAGAAAGGAAGTATACTGACACAGAGGCCGACAGGATTTTGTTATATTTTATTTTGTTTATTATTGTAAAAATGTGTAAGCCGACTTGGCAAATTATAAAATGACTCTTATATATAAAAGAGATCATTGTAGACATTTGGGACAATATGTAGAAGATATATAGAAAAATATTAGGCAGACCTATAGTACGAAATATAGGTTAAGGGGTATATGTAAAGAACAGAGCAGGAACTGGTACTGAATCAGGCATTGAAGATGCTATTGTAAAGCAATACAAGATATTGGATTTATATAATCCTCATTGTAAGTCAGTGAGACTTCCTATTGAGCAGTGAGCTCTAGGCAGTTGGCCTTCCTGTATGTGCAGGCCCCTATTGTAAGTAATATTCTCTTATTGGCCAGTGAGTGAATATTGTGGGTCACAAATCCCATCAAGGTTTTTCCCACACTGGGTTTCCTCATTAAAATCTTGTGTTATGGTGTACTTTTCATGTGGATGTTCTTGATTCTGTTTATTGCATTATTTCTTGCATACCGGTACACTGTTATATTATGTTCTGCATGTTTTAAGTTAAGAAATTCCATTAACCAGTTAGATACTGATTCACCCCCCCCCCCTCTCAGTATCTATGGTATCCCTAACACAAAGCTCTATATTGCATTAAAGCTCTGCGGTTTAATGACTCTGAATCAAATTCGTTTGATTTGCCTTGAAGGTATAGATGCATGTGATGTAGAAAAGCTCTATGAGAGACAAAGATTTGTCTACTTAGATAGAAGAATTTCCTCCTTTTGATCAAATCCTTTGAGCTCAATGGTCTTCTTTTCAAGTTGATGTGTTGATGAAGATTTTTCTTTCTCAAGATGTGAAGAATGGTCATAAAGTTTGATACTTTTTTCTTTGCTTTTGATCTTTTGGTTGGATTTGAAAAATGTTTGGTTGGATGAATACTTGTTTTGATTTTTGGATTTTTATGATGTTTCTTTGACAAGAAAACAAAGCAAGCACACAAACACAAGAATGTTGCCTCAAAAGGCACAAATATGTGTGGGTTTAGATCAACCCAATCTTTGAACTTTTATGACCCTTTCTTTTTAAGTGTATTTTAGGTGTTTTTCTTTCCAAAGCCTGAAGTCGGCTCAATTTGCACTTGGTCTTGACTAAAACGAAAACACTTCAAACACTTTGTATCCCTAAGGTCAAATGGTCAGTTGCGATAAATTCAGCCCACATCTTGATATTTCCTCAACTTTGGTACTACATACCTTATGAATCATGTCATGGTAGGTAAGGATGTGATATACTAAGTCTTGCACGAGCATAACAAATAGATGATCCCTATGATGGGGGAGTCACCACTTTCATCAAGCCACAAGTGACTTTTCAAAAAGCTATGTTTCTACTCAAGGAAATATGTATGGTGAGTATCTTGGGAGAAAAACCATCTATGCTCTTGCACTGAATTAAATCACAAATATCCTCAATCAATAGACTGGTGGGCTACTACTTAAAGGTGTTTAGTAATTTTCGATGTCTTTGGACATAAGTTCATTTTGCAGTGACTCACTTAAGAGCCTTGTAACTTGTGTTGGGGCCCATTTGTCCTTTTGGCAAGTTACGTTGTAGTAATAGCTATACCCAAGGCTACAGCTTTCACTCTCACCTAATTTCTATAGCGGCTCGAAGGATTTACCACGCGAGGTCATTCCCAAGAGTGATGTGTCTCTTGGCAGGCCTCACTTAAAAAGATAAAAATTTTGAGTGTTACTAACACTTTTCTCTTGCACCTAGGACCACGAAAGCCAAGGGAGATGATAGTGTGTGTTAGAAGTAGGACCACTTGACCAACTTTTTGCACAAGTGTGCCAATCACAAAAAGCACTTGTTCTTTTTTACTTGTCATTGCAATGTGATCTAACTATTTGAAGATGTTGCTCCAACAACCATGATGTTCTTTTTAACTTCAAAAGCAATATGTTTAAGTAAACTAGAACTTTGAAATCTTAGTCAACTTAATGAAAAACACATATGCATGAAGTAAAATTGCTTTGCAAAAAGAATGAGACAAGTTGATTGTGAATTTTATTTGCACCAAATTGGAAGTGTGGATAGTGAGTTTTTGCTTAAGTTTGATGCAAGAAATAAATTTGTTTTGTTAATTTTGAGCACCAAATGAACAATTAAGCCTAACTTCCAAGAAACAAAGTTTGTCTTTGTTCGATTTTAAAGAACCACAAACAAATGATCCTAACTTGCAAGGAAAAGAAAGTTTATTTTTGTTCAATTTTAAAGCACCAAAAACAAATTTTTGATTTTTAACGAAGTTAGTTTTTAGACCTGCACAAAAGTGAATAGTTAGTAAAATCCATGGATAGGAAGGGCTTCCAAAAGCCTAAAAAAATCATTTTTTTTGGTTACAAGGTCTTCCTTATAATGTTATGTTACAATAGCGCTAGTCTGTGTGAAAACAGAAGTGCTATTTAACCAAAAACATGTTATTATAGAGACAAAAGCATTGAAAGAAAAACTTGACAGTAAATGCAAAATCACCAGAACAAGCGTAAAAGCGCTAAATGAAGGTCAATAGCGCCAAACTTGAGACAATAGCGCTATTATAAAAATAGTAGCACTAGAATAACAAGTTTCAATAGCACTACAACGTGATCAAAAGCGCTAAAACATGACCTGTGTGTCAAGTTCAACATTTAAACATGTTAGTTAGTTTTAAAAAAAATTGTTTTGGGCGCTTGGATTCATGTCGGGTTCACCAAATGATGCTCTGTAAAACTGACAACTTAGATTAAAAACCTATGGAGTTATAACACACTAAAACAATAAGAAACGGGATTAGTGTTAGTGTTATTCAACCAAAGATTAACCTAAGCAGGCATATCAAAAGAGATACTACGATCATGCTAACATATTTAACAAATGAAACAAATATAAGAAGACATCTCCAAATTCCTCTTAACATGTTCTTAGCTCCTTCTCCTTTGTTCCTCTCCTCTTCAAGTTCCAAATTAGTGTAGCTCTCAGCAGCTTTTTGCACTGTGGATGCTTATGGAGATTCAAGATTGTAGATGATTACTCTAAATGCTATGCAAATCTAGATAAAAGCTAATTTTAGATGCTATAATGCTAAAATGATTTATTTTAGGCCAAAATAACAATTATATTAGTTGATTATGCTAAATGCTCTCTAGAATTCACTATAGCTTAAATGCATACAAGTTTTCAGGATTATGACTATGAATGCTAAATGCTTGAGGATTTGAAAATGAGGAATGTGAGCTCTATTTATAGGTAAAATGGAGCAATGGATGGTTGAGATTGAGTAATCTCAACAAGGGTCAGGATTGAATGATTTGAGATCCATGTGAGGGCTTTCAACCCAATCCCTGGTTGACAAGTGTCAATGTGAGATAGGTTGAGAGGAGAGGGAATAAGCATTAAATGTTTGACATGACCTGAGAGTTAACTTAGGAGTTAAGGTCAAGGTTGGGTTGAGTGAATAAATTATTTATTCAAAGAATAAAGCCTTTATCCAATGGATAAACTCTTGTGCAAAGGCAAAGGGATAACCATGGTCAAAGCAATAAATGCTTGAGGAGACACATGAGTGCAAGTTGAAATAATTATAAATGGTTATGTAAGAGCCATAAATGGTCATGTAAGAGCCATTAGTGGTTTTGGAAGACTTTGGAGGTTAAATTGTTGAACACACAAAGCATTAAATGTTTTTCAAAGACTTTGAAGTCTTTGAGAAGTGACTCCAAGTTGCTTAGGAATGTGACAATAATTAGGGGATGGATTAGGTTAATTAGGAAGGGCTTAAAAGAATCTAGAAGGGGATTTAGGAGTGCAAGTGGATTTGGTGGGTGAGGGAAAATAGGATTTTTATTTAAAATAAATTAATTTATTTCAATAAATGTGTGCAAGTTGCAGTTGTAGGAAAATGCAAGTGGAGGGCGATAAATGATTTAAATAAATGTTTTATTTAATTTATTTAGAAGAGGAATAGGGGATTAAATGAAATAAATATAATTTATTCATTTAATTGATTTTGTGAATTTGGTATAATGAATTAATTAAAATAAATTGAATAATTTTATTTAATTAATAGGAGAATGTTTGAAGATGAGTTAATTAAATATTAATTTAATTAACTAATGGCTAGTGGATTTTTAATCAAATAAATAGCAAATATTCATTTAATTAAACTGGACAGATTTATGTGACTACACATTCAATAGATTCATTTTCTCTTTTAGGTGCCAATCTCTCATCAATTATACCTGCAACAAATAAGGTATCATTATTAGCAATATACAATTTTTCAATTAGTGACCTGGGTTTAGTCACTCTGGAGGCAATTTGTTGCAAACTCTCTTCAAGTATCAATCCTACTTTAGCACTCAATTTGTGAGCATCTATAATGAATTGAAGGGTCAATCTCAAAGAAGTATAAAGGATCTTAATTTTGTCCCAATAAGAGACATATAATTGTTATATAGCATTGGGAGAAAACCAGGCTATTGAGCAGGGGCAACTAAGGTATCTTGTAATTGTTGGATCTATTGATCTTTACCTCTGATTTATTCCTACAATTTATCGATTTTTGTCAAAGAATTAGAAACCTCCTGGTGAGATTTCACCAATTCTTTATCTCTTGTTTGCAGAGCAGATTTTGCTATCTATTTGCTTCATTTCTCCATTTCCTCTAAACCTCAAATTTGTTGTAAATATTTATCTACAAACATCCTATCTTTTTTTTTCATTTTTTGTTTAGGCTTGTATTTCCATCATTTCCCTTAGGAATTTGTCTTGTTTTGTTTTCTCCTTCTATGTAGCATTTGAGAGGTTCACTTTTACTTGCACTATTTCTTTCTCCTTGGCATGTTCTCTCTCTACCATGTATTTTTTTTCTTCAATGAACTTGGTTAGAGATTCTCATAGTTCATCTTGAAGTCTTGTGTTTTTTGCTTGCTTGGCTTGAAGACTAGTAGAAGTTTTATCATCAACATTTTTTCTTAGGCCAGTGATATCTTCATCCTTTGCCTTGAATTTTTATCAAGCATTGGCTACTGTTTCCTTGACATTTTGTAGCTCCTCTTGTTTCTCAAATTTCTTGTTGATCTAAATGAAATCAATAGTCACGTGTGATTCTTCCATTAATTCTACTTTATCTTGGGGCCATGACATTCTCATGTTGATGCCAATAGAATGCTTTGTATAATACTCATGTTGCATATGGCCCTATGGTTTAATCACATTAGGTATCCTAGGTACCAGTATCACTTGACCACTTTTTTCATGAGTATTCATTCTTGAAGTGGCAGGGTGTGCATCATCCTTTAATTTCCTTTTCTGATGTCTTTTTACTCATGCTTGTTTTGTGGTGTCTACTTGGATTGCTAGTTCAGAGGGGTAAGATATAAATTTCCCTATGAAAGGGACACCAAAGGAGATCCCAAAAGGAATTGAGACAACAAGTGTTGTCACTTGAGTTCCAGAAGGTCTTACTTCCTTTGGGAGATTCAAAGTCTATAGAGAAAATGGTGGAATACTTTGGAGTGCATGTACGACATATGGGGTTGTTGGTGAAACAAGCACCAAGGATATACTTGAAGGATTTGGTGACACCAAAACAACTAGGGTTGTCAAAAATATTATAGACGGGGATTCCATGGTAATAGATGATGTTGACGTTGTGGTAATAGAGGAAGGGGTGAATCACCCATAACAATATCCTCGGATGTAAGAGATTCATGTTTCATAGTGGCATTAATATCATCATCCTTATGGGACAACATTCCAAGCTTTTTAGCCATATCCTACAAAGCTTCAACTTTCTCTCTCTATAGCTTCTCAAATACTTCCTTATCTTTGTGCATCAAAATTTCTTCTCTCCTTTTTGATCTAAACTCATTTGAGTAAACTTTCTTTAATGTAGCTTTATCTCCTTCAAACAATGTTACACCTAGAGTCTATAGGGCATGCTACTTGATCTTCTCTACATCATCTATTACTTCCTACCTTAGTTTTGATAATGCACTCCATAGATCATCAGGACTATCATTTTTGAAATTTTCCATTTATGCTTCTAAATTAGTGAAATATTTTACAAATGCTTTGACTATGTCTACCTCATCATCTTTTCCATATATTTCACCAACCTCTTTCAATTTATCATCTCTTACCATGTATTTGAACAGAGTTTCTAACTTTAGAGGCTTCTTCTTCTTAACCTTCTCCTTTTCTTTTGTCTTTCTTTCTCGAAGTACATATTTTTCATTTTTAGCCTCAATTTCTTCTTCATCTAAGGATTCTACTGGATGCACTTGCTTGCCCTTTTGAGTCATGGATTCTTCTTTTCCTTCAGACTCTATTTCCGTTTATGATTCTTCTTCAAATTTCTCTTCTTCTTCCTTAAAAGGCTTTTCTTTGGTAGCTTTATGTTTTACTCTCCTTGGAGTAGAGGAAGGGGTTGCTTCTTTCTTCCTTTTTTCAGACTTGTCCCTAGATACCGGAGGAGTCTTTTCCTCTACATGAGTTATTTTCTTCTTCTTCTCAGGGGTAGACAAAATGGTTCTAGAGGACACAGGTGTAGCTGGAGAGTAAGAAAATTATGATTCTCCTGGAGCTTTTTGCAAGACCTGCTTCCTATCTCTTTTGATCAATATCTTCTTGGGAAAGGCCAACTACTCTGGTCATTTCATCAACCTTTTTTTAGACTCTCTTCTCAATGACAGGCTTCATCTATTCCTCATGCACTACATTGGATTTCTCTTCATATGTTTTGTGCCTTTCATGAGTTTCATCTTTAGGACTTCTTAAGAGTACTTCAACTAGACTAATCACTTCTTCTTTTGATACTTCATAACCAAGAGTTTGTATCCATTTAGTTCTAGGCTCTCCCACCTCCATGATGCATTCATTTGTAGTTATCAGAAAATTAATATCATTGTGATATTTTTTAACAAGTCTTTTAGGGATTCTTTCTCTCTTCTGCATCCATTGTTGGAAAACAACAAAGAAAATAGTATTAGTTTCTTCTTTTGATGTCAAATCCTCAAACTTATTCATATACACATGTATTCGATGTGCCATTGGTCTGCAGGGAATCCAACCTACATTCTTATAACTGGGAAGTTCACCCAAAAAGTAGAATAATATGCACAACGCTAATGTGCCATACCAAAAATCATGTTTCTTCTCTTTTAATTGCTTCAAATTTTCAAGAAAATGTTGTCTCAACAATTCACATAGATCATAATATGTGTTCTTCATCACCATCTCATAGGCTACATTGGTAGTCATTGTTGCTATAGAGTTCTCTTTGTTAGTGAAGTAAATTTTGTTTCCAATCAACAATGATGCATACTTCACTACTAAGTTAGTAATTGTACTAATTGACATAGCTCTCCATCTGGGGTAGCACTAGTTAAGTTGGCTACAACAGTTTTCTTTACTATCCTCATTACCAGAACTGATCCAATAGACCATAATCCAGTAATTTGTTCAATTAATTCCTTAGTTATCCTGCAAGGTTGTTCTAACCACACAAACTCATCATGAAATCTGCTAATTTCCATACGCACCCATTTCTCATCATAACAAAAAAAGAGAAATTATTTCCAAACATACAATTACATTTCTACCAGGGCATTGTATTTGGGCTTCAATTCATGGTTGTCATCAGTTAATTCTTTATCCCACATACCAGTGAGGTTTTCATGGTTGTATTCTTCCATTTTAACATGTTTGAATGTTGTAACATCTTTACTTGGCAAAAATCCAAAAAGAATGGTCGACAACGTGCCCATCACATCATCTTGTTGGCAATTGACACTCATTGGATTCTTTTTGTTGTCATTGATGGCAACAGATCAGATAGAAGGCAACAAGACTTTCAATGGAAGTCACAAACCAACACTAGGAGGCACACACCGGTAGATAACGGCATTGGAAGCATTAAGGGCTACACCAGCCCCAGCACCGACATCAGTACTTCAAGGAAGCCGACATCAAGAAAGACTTATTTTAGTAAATCATTTTGTAATTATTGTCAAGGCCGACATTGAATACTCTTTGTAAATGCATTATAAGCCGACATAAGGCATATCATATGTAATAGGTATATAAGTCAGTCTGCTAGGTCAATTTAAAATAGATATAGATGATATAGAGATAGATATATAGCACAATTGTGAGATGTGAAATATATGTATGGAGATCATTTTTGTATGCGAACATTATATCATGCAATGATCTATAGATAGCTAGGAAATCACTCTTGGAGGAGAATTAATACCAGTAATAGTTCAAGATTGTGAACTGGTACAGAGCAGAACCATAACCAGAACTCTATTTGGCATAGCAGATGCATTCTTGAGTTCATTTTCAGTAATTTACTTTGGCAGAAAGCTTGTAGTCAATGAGGCTCTTTAGTGATGAGAAGTATTCTCTAGGGAGTATGCCTTCCTGCAGGTGCATGCCTCTGTTTATGTAATATCTTTTCATATGGTCAATGAACTGATATTATGGGTCTCAAATCCCACCCTGGTTTTTCCTCATTGAGGTTTTCCACGTATAAATTATGTGTTATGGTGTTCATTTATGTGGATGATTTATTTGCATCTTGTTATATGCTTATTTGTTTACCGATACATACCTGCATGGTGTAGAAAGTTGAAAACTATACATTTTGATAGAACATTGATTCACCCCCCCCCCCTTCCTAGTGTTCTTAGATCCCAACAATTGGTATTAGAGCTTGGTACCTCAGAAGAAGTTTAACAACTTGAGGAAGATCCTGAAACTGGAATCTTTGAACATAGCTATGGAGAAACAACTTGAGATGGCTCTTGAGGATTATGATACTAAAAGGATGAACTTGAAATTGCAAGAAGAGCTAAATTGTGCAAATGAATTCATTTCTATTCTACAAGAAAGGTTGCCATCTGCTCAAGCCAAAAGAAAAGAACTTTTACAACAACCGGATGATGAGGAGAAGAATTCTCTTAAGGAACAATGTCAAAAACTAAGTCAAGCAAATATGCTCATGAAAAATGAAATGCAAGATCTGACCATGAGGTTATCAAAAGATATTGAGGACAGAAAGAAGAAGGACGATAGTCTTGTTTTATCTTTGAAGAATAAATTTGATGAATGTAGAAGATTGACTCATGAGAATATTCTATTGAGAACTGACTTGGCACACTCTTGGAATAATGAACAAGAACTTGAAAGGCAAATAACTACTCTGAGAGATGATCTGACTACTACAAGCAAATATAAAGAAAAGTTTAGGATTAGTGCTTCACAATTGGATGACTTACTGAAAAGACAAAGACAGATTGATTATTCTAGAGGAATTGGATTTGTATAAGGTGAAAGCTCCAGTACTACTAATAAAGATCAGACAACCGGTATGTAGAACTCATCAGAATAAAGGAAACTGGTAAGGCAATCTACTACTTATAAATTCAATGGTAGATGTTTTGTTTGCAATAAATTTGGGCATATGGTTAAACAATGTAAAAATAAGGCAAATCAAAACTACAATTATGTTCCTGGTCAATGCACAAACTCCAAGAAATATGGTCATAAATCAAAAGACTACAGAATGAATGTTAAATGTCATGCAAGTGGAAAGTTTTGACATTTTGCTAATCATTGTAGGTCGAGAAATAATAATAATACCGGATATGTCAAAGAAATTCAAAAGAACAATGTTACATGTTATGCATGCAACAAAATAGGTCATATTGCTAAGTATTGTAGAAGAAAGACTCAACCGACTAATAATGATAAAGACAATGAGAAAGGAAAGCAGAAGGTAGATGAAATACAACAAGATCATACCAAGAGATGGGTTAGAAAATCTGAAGAACAAAGTGAAGATGGATCTATATCAGAAAATCCATCGGTAGAATAGAGTATTCCTCCACCGACAAGAAATTCCACCGGTAACTAAGGCAAAAGCCTTAAGGGTTGGCAAAGTCACTGCTAAAATTTGCATATTACCCTAGAAGAGATCTAAGGAGATCTGGAAAGAAATCTGGAGAACTGTGTATCATTGATGAAGGTTACCCTGACACTTCATTGTGAAATCGACATCTGTAGGGTTGTTGTTGAAACATTAATGACATAAAATTAGGGTTTTATTTGCTGATAAAAGAAGCTAAGTGAATTTATTTTCACTCATTGAGCATTCAAGCAATCAGAGCGAAGTAAAGGTGAACTAAGAGCGAGCAAAGCATTGAGAGAGGATTTCGAGCAATTATCTGAAGCACTCAAATCTCTCACCGGCATTCACTCAAGTATTTTTTGAAATGGCATATGAATCTTCCACTCCTAATTTTATTGCAAATCTGACAATTGTCGAAGTTAAGGATAGGTTAAGGCCAGTCTTTAAGGAGGGTCCCGAAATGGTGAAGAAGGAAGACTCTGCAGGAGCATTTTCTAGGGTTCCTGAAGGAGTAATGTATGTTGAAGATGTGAGGGCATACATCCACTACACTCTTGAGGATCTGGGCATCGAATATATAAAAATCATGTATCAATCAGTGATACTGGGAGACACTGGAAACATTAAACCAGAATTTAAGGCAATTGAGGATCTAGGGTTAACCAGTATTTTGTATTTACTGGAATTCAAGGATGAAGTTATCAGATACATCCTGAGCAGGTTCATAATGAATTCATTTGGTTAGACAGACCCTACATGATCACAAAGGAAGCTATTCAACTGGCTTACCTAGGGTTGGACAAGAACCTGGTAAGAAAATTTCCAACACAAAGGTTCAAAAACTCATTGGCTCCACTCCAAATAATAGATCAATGAGGATAAGCACAATAACCGACTCAGACACAAAATTTGCAAGCATGGTCATAGGATATTAGGTAACTCAACAAATCGCTTGAACTCTGTTGCAAGTTCATGCATTCATGCCGCATATCAAATGTTAAGAAATAATGTGAAATATGACTTATGTGAATGGATGAGGAGTGAGTTAATGTTAAACCTTAAAAAGATCAAAGGAACCAAGAAAGGCACATTCAGATATGAAAACTTAATTGTCTGTTGAATGCTTTATTTCCTGAATGAGCTACCCGGTTTAGGAAAGAAGCAATGGGCTCATGACATACCGGTAGGTATGCAAATCAAAATGGCTATCACCGGTCTTGGTACCGGCAGGGATGAGAAGCTCTAGGGTTACTTCAAGAAATTTTAGGAGAACATGAGGCAAAGGGAAAGAATCTCTAAGAACATTGTGGAGAAGTACTCCACTGACATATGTTTCATGGTGAAAACTGATGAAACACTCATGGAAGCAGTTGAATCCAGACAAATCTAGATCATGAGCTTGGATATGAGGTAGATGATAGTATCTTTGAGCTTTATGCAAAGATGTTCTTAGATGCCCTATTAGATGATAAGACAAAGCACTTCGGTACAGCAAGAGAAAAGGCTCTTGAAGTGAAAACAAGTTTCAATCAAAAAAGGAGAGAGAAGAAAATTGATAAAATGTATTCATATGTGCAGAATGTGATTTACAAGATAGATACTCAGCTAGGTTCCAAATATAAGCAGGCAGTCAAACCGACAGAGGTTGCTACTGAAGAAGTGAAGAAGCCACAAGTTCACATTTCCCCAATCACTTTTGACTCTGACCCTAAGGATATTGAGCCTCTGGCTTTTAGAAGGGTGCAAAGGAAGGATGTGGTAAAACCACCGGTAGAGAAACAAAAGGCAGAACCAAGGAGGAGACTTGTCAGAAAGCCAGATCAGCCTGCTGCACCTCCACCACAGGTAAGGAAACCTATGCAGAAGAGGAAACCAGTCACACCAGCAACAACAAGCAAAAAGCAGAAGGGTGATGATACCAGATCGGGTGAGACAACAATGACCTGTGCTGAAATTATTGATGAAGTGAGAAAAGATGGGATATTAAAGAATATATCAAAATATTATGAAGTTTTTGAAGAGAGTGAGCAAAATGAGTTAGAGGAAGCTATTTTATTGTATGTAGATATCTATAAGAAGACATTAGTTGAAATTTTGAAAGAAATACCTTTATCTCTATACAATAAACTTGAAGCTAGGAGACTTGATGGTATCAAGAGGGATAAGGAAATCAAGGAAGTTGCACTTTTGGAACAATGTGGCACTATAAATAATGAAGAGATGAAAAGATGTATAGATACTGCTAATAGGACAATTTTTAGTAGTTAAAACCGGTAGATAAGTCTTATGATGGGTAGAGTGAATGAGGTGGTAAATGAGACAAGTAAGGGGTGGACAAAATTCTTTCAGAAAAACCCAGACTTTCTCACATCTTAGGAAGAATTTGCAAAGGCAACATCCCCTACAATTCCTGACAAATCAAAAGGAAAGGGTATTTTAGGCACTTCTACTCCACTTTTGACACAATCACAACTAGATGCAACTAAAGGCACACATCCACAACTGGCAGTCACAAAGAGTGTACAAGACATTGGAAACAATGTTGATAATACTCCACCAGTAGTAACCAACACTGCACCAAGTGGTGAAGCCACCGGTGCAAAAGAGGTTGAGATGGACAAGGTTAAATCAACTGAGTCCATACCAGCAGGCAAAACACATTTACCGGCAAGAGTCTTGGCAATTGACACTTCTCAGGTCGAGAAGAAATCAGTTTCTGAGTTAAGTCCAGTAGAACTAATGATGATGGCCACTTAGAAATTGTTAAATGAAGGAACTGTAGAAAAGGGGTTAATTGATCAATTAGTCTTTGTATTACACAAAATAATGCCTGACTGTCAGATAGAGGATGGAGCAATCCCTTTCGGTAAGCTCAAAGCTTTAAAAAAACACATATCAAATAACTATCAATCCTTGAGATAGATTGCAGACCGATAGGCTTTGGACAGTTTCTCTGCAGCTAAAAGAGTAGCTTTTGATCAACTTATAGAAACTGGGAAGAAGAAGATAGAGGAAAAAATTATCTCTATTGAGGTTTGTTTGAAACAATGCACCAATATTTATCGGGTATGTTGTAATATAGGAAGTCTAACAACCAATGTAAATGACAGATTGAAAGAATTATATGACAAAATGGCTACTATTGCTAATTTTTTTGATGGGCTAACTACACTAACTACATCTATTGATGGACAAATTTTGTCCTTGGAGAACCAAGTTTTTGCTTTTGAGAAAGAAAAAGATAAAATACTGAGGAGAGTAAGAAATTTAAGAGGACTGGTGAGTCCAAGACTTGACTCTTTGGGTGTTCACAAGAGAGAATGCATGGACATGCTAGCCAAACCCACACCAGCAGATACCCAAGAGAAGGAGCCACTTGCCAACTTACTCAGTGGATTTACATCGATATTAGACACTTTCAAATTAGGCTGGGACACATATCTTTAGTTGTTGCAAAAGGCATACCCAAAAATTCTGAAGATGACTAAGCTCGAATGATTCTAACTGTATTCTTTCGTTTTTCTATTCCTTCATTGATCTTTGACATTAATGTCAAAGGGGGAGAATGTACATATGTGAAAAATAGCAAGGAATATGTTATCGGTTGAAGTGTGTTGCTCAGGGGGAGCACACTGGCAGGGAATCCATTTTTCACATGAGTGTTGTCATCAATGCCAAAGGGGGAGATTGTTGGCAATTGACACTCATTCGATTCTTTTTGTTGTCATTGATGGCACCAAGATCAGATAGAAGGCAACAAGACTTGATGGAAGTCACAAACCAACACTAGGAGGCATATACCGGTAGATACCGGCTGATGCTCTACAAAACTGACAAGTTAGATGGAAACCTGTGGTAGTATAACACACACAAACAACAAGAAACAAGTGTTAAAGTTAGTGTTATTCAACCAAAGATTAACCTAAACAGGCATATCAAAAGAGACACCAAGAACATGAAAGAATATTTAACTAGGAAAGTAAATATAACGAGGCATCTCCAAATGCCTCCTAACATGCTCTTAGCTCCTTCTCCTTTGTTCCTCTCCTCTCCAAGATCCAAATTAGTGTAGCTCTCAGCAGCTTTTTGTACTATGGATGCTTATGGAGGTTTGAAATTGTAGATGATTACTCTAAATGCTATGAAAATGTGAACAAACTAATATTAGATGCTATAATGCTAAAATGATTTATTTTAAGCCAAAATAACAATATATATTAGTTGATTTATGTTAAATGCTCTCTAAAATTCTCTATAGATTAAATGCATACAAGTTTTCAGGATCTGGATTATAAAGAAATGGGCTCTATTTATAGGAAAAATGGAGCAATGGATGGTTGAGATTGAGTAATCTCAACAAGGGTTAGGATTGAATGATATTCAATCCATGTAAGGGCTTTCAACCCAATCCCAGGATGACAAGTGTCAATATGAGATAGGTTGAGAGGAGAGGGAATAAGCATTTAATGCTTGACATAACTTTGAAGGTTAACTATGGGGTTAAAGTCAAGGTTAGGTTGAATGAATAAAATCTTTATTCCAAGAGTAAAGCTTTTATCCAAAGGATAAACTCTTGTGCAAAGGCAAAAGGGATAACCATGGTCAAAACAATAAATGTTTGAGGAGACACATGAGTGCAAGTTGAAATAACCATAAATGGTTATGTTAGAGCCAGTAATGGTCATGTAAGAGT
This sequence comes from Cryptomeria japonica, assembly GCF_030272615.1. Classification (NCBI taxonomy): domain Eukaryota; kingdom Viridiplantae; phylum Streptophyta; class Pinopsida; order Cupressales; family Cupressaceae; genus Cryptomeria; species Cryptomeria japonica. The sequence continues at coordinate 550,579,174 of NC_081414.1, read as the reverse complement.
CATTAGTGGTTTTGGAAGACTTTAGAGGTTAGATTGTTGAACACGCAAAGCATTAAATGCTTTTCAAAGACTTTAAAGTCTTTGAGAAGTGACTCCAAGTTGCTTAGGATTGTGACAATAATTAGGGGATGGATTAGGCTAATTAGGAAGGGGTTAGAAGAATCTAGAAGAGGGTTTAAGAATGCAAGTGGATTTGGTGGGTGAGGGAAAATAGGATTTTTATTTAAAATAAATTAATTTATTTCAATAAATGGGTGCAAGTTGCATTTGTAGGAAAATGCAAGTGGGGTGGGATTAATGATTTAAATAAATGTTTTATTTAATTTATTTAAAAGAGGAAAAGGGGATTAAATGAAATAAATATGATTTATTCATTTAATTGATTTTGTGAATTTGGTATAATGAATTAATTAAAATAAATTGAATAATTTATTTAATTAATAGGAGAATGTTTGAAGATGAATTAATTAAATATTAATTTAATTAATTGTTGGCTAGTGGGTTTTTAATCAAATAAATAGCAAATATTCATTTAATTAAATTGGACATATTTATGTGACTACATTTGCCCCTCTTTGAGACGGTGCGATTTATCGCGTCGTTTCAAAGAAAGAAAAATAGGTGTGAAGAAATGCCCCATAAAATATTAATTTAATGGGTGGTATGCCCCCTCAAGAGATGGGCTGATAAATTTTAAAAAATTAGGCTATTTCTCGAAAAAGAATGAAAATTGGCAGGGTGATAGAAGAGAAGAATTTAGCAATACTAGTGAAAAATAGAAGAAATCAGAGATAAAATGGAAAAATGGGAAGCTCGGGAAGTTCACGGGGACCACAACGGTGAGCGAGGGAAAGTTAGGGGTACGACGAAGGGTTTATATGGGGAGAAAGGGGTGAAGACAGGGTCATTTGTTACCGTGACCATAGTGAATTTAGAGCTCTGATAGTGACATTTTGGAGGAGCAAACAACAATCAGGATGTCGGTACCCATTGTAGAGCACCGATTTGAGCGAGTCCATCGATTCCAGCGGCCAGAGGACTATGGACCAGTGGTAGGCAAATTTGAAATTTTGAATTTTATGCATTTTTGACATGTTTTTTGCTGAGTCCAAGTTGAATCAGGACAATAGCGCTGAAACTATGTTTTGGCATTGCTGTCCAATTAATTAGCGCTTTTGTGCCACAATGGCACTATTGTATGCATGTTTGAGCGCTAGTGTGTGTTTAGTGCTTTTGAGGGGTCAATTGAGTGCTTTTGATGTGAAGCAGCACTATCGCATAGGCGTTGTAGCGCATTTGCAATTTGAGCGTTTTTGTATGGTTGATTAAGCGCTTTTGTTAGGGTATTAGCACTATTGTTTAGAAAGTAGCGTTATTGTTTGTAAGATAGTGCTTTTGTTTAGGAAAATAGATGCCCCAGTTTGTGTGAACAAAAATCTCCCGATGTCAATGATGGATGGATAGGGATGTGAAGTGAGAGTTGTTTTGAACCATAGCAACCCTGATGAGACTTAGGTCATTAGGATAAATGCCTGTTGAAGTTTAGGTGTGCCATGATTGCTTACCTGTTGAGACCCGAAGATACTTGATCAAAGTATCTATTGATAGTCTAGGTTTAAACTTAAGAAAGTTTGAAACAAAACAACTGATGATAATGGTTGATGCTCGTGTGCAGGAGGATCTACACGTCTTACAGTTGCGCAAGTGACATCCGGCTACACAGGGGCTACGTGATCGGCTGATAGAGGCCGAGATTGATTGCATTGCAGCGACTGGGTTGTATGATGTGATGCATATGCCCGTGATTCGGATGAATCACAGTTTGATTACAGCCTTGGCAGAGTGTTGGCACAGTGAGACATGCACGTTTCACTTAGCGCAGGGGGAGATGACTATGACACTGAAGGATGTGTGGCGCATCCTGCATATTCCCATTTGGGGTGTGATGGTCACATATGATAGATCATGGGGGACTCTAGTGGTGCAAAGATTATTTGATGAGGATGTGTATATTGATGATGGTTCAATAGCCTGGGAGGATATCGCGGCTTTGTATGAGCCATTACCAGTAGTTTTGTCTGGGATTGTGGGAGGGCTATTGTGTTCGGATAGATGATCACATGGTCTGGCCATTAGTTGGGGGCAGGTGATAGAGAAAATGATGACAAAGAGGACTCGATATGCCTAGGGACCATGCGTGTTAGCACACATGTATCAGGAGCTGCATGAGGTAGTGTATCACAGGAGAGGTTCCTTGGCAGTGGGAGTGACGTTGCTGCATAAATGGGCATGGGAGCACTTACTAGTTACCCGACCAGTGAGTCTTAGATTCCAACCAGTTGACCAGCCCTATATGTTTATGTACAGCGGTATGATGAGTCAGCCCCACCTAGGGAAGTTAGAGTGGTGGCGGCGGGCGTTGGATGACATGGATGCAGTTATTTGGAGACCGTATATAGAGTGCAAGCCCTGGGAGGATGATGCGGAGGCACTCTCGTATGTATTTATGATCTGATTCCTCATTGGGAGGACATGCTACCATGTAGAGAGACAGGTGTCGGGTAGAGTGATGAGATAGTTTGGGCAGCAACAGGGATTGCCTAGGGGATCAGGTGAGTATGCGAGGGTGGTATGAGAGAGATATGCATGGGGGCCAGTACTACCCTATGATCAGGCATTGGCGGAGTTCTAGATGTTACAGGTGAGACCATGGGATATACAGTCGAGGGTGGTAGATGCAGGGGTATCGGAGGAGTATACGCAGTATATGGCGGCTCATCCGATTTCGCGGATATCAAATCCGGTAGAGCTGATTCCCGATTTTGAGGAGGAGAAGAGACGGAGACGGAGGAGGGGAGGAGTTAGAGGACCGATGGTAGGTTGATGAGGGAGGGGGGATGGTGGAGGTGGAGGAGGAGGAGGAGGAGGAGATGGTGGAGGTGGCGGAGGAGGTGGCTTAGGTGGTCGGGTCTAGCGGAGAGGGAGAGGCGGATTGCCACTGCGGATATCACAGGGACCGTTGATGCTGGGAGGAGTCACATTAGGTGGCCGAGGTATGGAGAGGGAGATACCGATGGATAGAGGGGAGGGAGCCACTGGAGAGTGAACCACAGGTGAGGCACCTATGGATACAAGGGAGGGAGCAACAGGGGGTGGTGATCTTCGGGATCATCTGATATTACATTTGCAGACTCGACTGACAGCAGCCGAGACACAGGTGGAGGATCTAGAGGCGGAGGTTGCAGCTAGAGATGTGCAACTATTTGCACAAGAGTCAGAGTTGACTGCAGTGTTGCGGGAGAGGGATAGTGCAGTGGAGAGATTAGCGGAGCTACAGGAGAGAGTCCAGGTTGTAGTAGGAGCACAAGGTCCTACTGGGGAGGTGATGAGGGAGATCCGACAAGCACAGGCTAAGATAGAGTATTGGCAGGGATTATATGAGCAGGTGGTGCCAGCTAGTCAGCGAGCACTGAGCTATTCACAAATGCGGCAGGCCAGATCAGAGTGGTGTCAGAGGGTGCAGAGCAGTGGGGGTGTGATGGGTCCTCTGCGGAGAGATAGGTCAGGGGCTGTAGGAGCTAGTGGGGGTTTGATGGGGCCTCCACAGAGAGATAAATCGGATGGTGCAGGGACTAGTGGGGGAGCAGGTGGTGATGGTGGTGCAACATCTGGTCAGAGTGGCATCTAAGAGAGCATTTTGCATATTTTGATATTGTCATTTTGGACTATGTCTTGGATGGCTCTTGGTAGCCGATTTTGTAGACTTCATTGTACTCTGATACATGAGATGATATATATGAGGAGATCTCATATTTTTGTGATGATATGCATGTTGATATGTATGGAGTTTATGCTTAGATGGATACTTGTACTTTGCTATATGTATGTGTTTATGAGATGATTCCTATATGCATGTTTTTATGATGATTTATGCTTACATGATGTCTATATGCATGTTGTATGATGTTGGATACTAACATGTGGATGCAGGTTAATGTATGTGTGCTTTTGATGCTTTTGGGATAGAATGCCTGATGTATGCAATGTCATGATGCTTATGTATGCATAACAAAAATGATGATTTATGATGGCATAGATAGTAGTTTGTACTTTATATTAGCACAATGATGGGATAATGATATGAAATGATGTTAATGCAATGCTTTGAATGAATGATTCTTTTTATGGATATGCATCTATATGGTGAAAAATGAATGTAACATTAATAAACAAATGTAAAGTACAAATGTTTAAATGATGATTTCTAAATGAATGCATATGTTTATAATGTGCGAACCAATGTTGGAAACAAATGGTTTTATGATTCCAAATGCCCAAATATGATTAAGTAAAATGATAATGTGATGATAATGCAACTTATGATTAATAACTGCACCTTAATGCAATTAAAAAGGGATAATGAATGCAATTTAAATGAATCCTAAAATGAGTATAATAAGATACTAATAATGGATGAATGAATGCACTTTTTAACTAATGAATAGATAAATGAATGTATGCAACGATAAATGATAAAGGATAATAAAGGATGATAAAATGATAATTGATAACTGGCACTAAATGAATGCATAGTAAATGGCTAATACAATCAAGGATAATTGGTTTATATGAATGAATCTAAACATCATGATTATGCAATGATGAAATCATATAAGAAGACCAATGTTAATAAATGATAATGAACTATATGCATTTTAAACAACGAAAATGATATGAAATGTACTTGATGCAAATGCAACTAAATGTAATGGTGATGATATGATCATGATAGATGAATGCAAGGTTGTTTATACTTTGCATGATGCACTGATGATGTATCAAAGTACTCGGTCACGATTGTATCCAAGACCAGCTTAATTTTCACATAACTGCTTACATTAACTTTGTTCACACTCACATGCCAAATTATGTAAATAAATGAGTAAATGGATGGATGGTATGCAATGGAATGCAATATAAATAGATGAGATGAAATGACGATCCATAGTACTTTATTTTTCATCATCGAGCTTTAAAATGTTGTAAGAAAATACAAGAAACTTGACATAATGATTCAAGATGACCTGAGTATTCCTTACATGGAGTTTGATATAGCAGGTTAATACAAACAACTTGATATAATGGGTCAAGTTGTACTGAGTATTGCTTGCGAAATAGACAAGGATCATCTCCTTTCATGCATGACTTGGATCGTCCTCCTTGATCTTGGGCTGATCATATCCTGAGACAAGTGCATACCGTAATAAGAGACAAAAACCTTTATCCAATGTGGATGAGGTAAGAGGAACCAAAGAAAGAGCATTGTACCTGTAAGCAAACAGTATATGCATAAAGAATAAAGAATATGGATCCTTGGTAATGGTTTATGCTCATATGGTCGAGGTATATGTTGTAGTCAGCAAGCCGTAGTGATCTATGACTACATTTTGCATAAGATCATGTAGCTTAGTGAAATTCCCACATAGACACCATTAGGATATGCCCCAGAACTTCATCAGAAGAAATCGCAGAAGATACAAAAACAATGTTGTAGGAACCTGATATATATAAACAAATGAATAACCCACAAATCAACCAAGTATTTAATAGCTTAAATAGAATTTTCTTGTCAAACAAAATGTCATCTTGTCTTTATTTTGGTAAGGAAGGATGCATCCTTCTTGAAGACAGTTTGAGTGTTGATGTTGAGTGTTTGGTCGATTTTGAGAAGTGATCATCATGCGAGTATTTTTCACTGCTTGTTTGGTATCTGCTTTGAAAAACGTATGTACAAGGTGTTGTCATGTTTTTGATTGATTTTTTATGTTTTTGGATTTTGTGAGACGATTTTCCAATGTTTGTGGATTTTTTATGATTGTTTTGAATGTTTTTGGTATTTTGTGAGATATTTTTTGAAATGAAGAACTTAATGAATCATAAAACAATGTAGAATCCACTTCCATCAATAGGTTAAGGCCATTGCCCCCACTTTAGACTTGACTATGAAAAAGTGGGATGCCAGATGCATGAAGTACTTTCTTGATTTGCAGATCAATAACAAGCCATGGTTTGGGCAGATGGATGAGTGAATGAAATGAATGCGATCGCAACAAGTCTAAAAGACAATGGAGCCATAGCTGCTACGAGTGGCACCTATTTGCCAGGTTTTCACCATCGTACTTACCCAAGGTGCCACCAGAGTGGTTGTTCACCGTTTGGATGCATGATTTTTCTTTACTATTTTGATGTTTTTGTATTTTCTTTAGGTCATTTATCTAAATGTTTTTGGTGTTTTTGTCGGTATGTATGGGAGCCTGATGCTCTGTGCAACTTATGTATAAAACCATTTGAGGTGCATGTTGTTGATCAGATCTGCTAGTGGTTCTCCTTCTAAAGTAGCCAACTGATATGCCCCAGACCCAAATACAACAGTGATAACATATGGACCCAGCTAGTTTGATTCAAACATTCCCTGATGTTTGTGGTTGGGTTGGTTATGAGGATTTTCTCGAAGAACAAGATCACCTACCTCGAATGTACGAGGTCGACCTTGATGATTATAGCTTCTTCTCATGCGCTACTAATAGGCCTTGAGGTGATTATATGCAACTTGCCACTTCTCATCAAGTAGCTCTAAGTCTTGAAGATGAGATACTCTATATGCTTCATCATCGATGAGATTGTGCAAGGAAACCTGTAGTGATGGTATCTCGACCTCGATAGGTAAAATAGCTTATGCGTCATAGACTAGTGAATAAGGAGTTGCGCCTGTAGGGGTTCGAATGCTAGTTCGATATGCCCATAGTGCTGGGTTCAATTGAACATGCCAATCACGACCGACATCATTGACTGTCTTCTTGAGGATTCTTAATATGTTCTTGTTTGATGCTTCGGCCTGACCATTTCCTTGTGGGTAATAGGGAGTGGAAAAGAGGTGTTGGATGTGAAACTTCTCACAGAGTTCATGGACATCCTGATTTTTGAAAGGAAGACCGTTATCTATGATGATGGACATGGGTACACCATACCAACAGATGATGTAATTGAGGATAAATGAGGCGATCTGCTTGTCGGTGACTTGGGTAAGTGGAATAGCTTCGATCCACTTTGTGAAGTACTTGGTGGCAATAATGATGAATTTGTGTCCATTGGATGAAGATGGATGAATTTTACCCACAAGATCAAGGCCCCATTGACAAAAAGGCCATGGTGTTGTGATTGGTTGTAACTCTTGTGCCAGTGCATGCATCAGGTCTCCATGAACTTGGCATTTCTTGCACTTTTTGACAAAGTAGTAGGAGTCTTTTTTCATAGATGGCCAATAGTATCCAATGCGCAAGAGTTTCTTGGTGAGTGACGGACCGCTTGCATGAGTTCCACAAATTCCTTCATGTACCTCTTCCAAGGCCTTTGTTATCTCATCCTATTCTAGACACCGAAGGAGAGTACCATCAAGACTACGTCGATATAGGGTTTTAGCAATAATGGTATATCGAGCGGTTTGGCGAATGAAAGTTTTACGTTGGTTATTCAATTGATTAGGAGGAAGTGTGTGATGGCGGAGATAGGTGTAGAATTCATCGTACCATGGGGATTCGGAACCGATAAGGCAACATATCATCTTGGATTCGGGGATATCATAAGCGGGAATCCAAAGCTGTTCTACCAAGATTTCATAGCATGTTGAATTCTCTGGAAGATCTAGGAGAGATGCAATGGTAGCCATAGCGTCGGCAGCTCGATTCTGATCTCTTGGTATTTGCTCATAGGTGATAGTGGTAAATGATGCCTTTAATTTGTCCACCATTTGCTTGTATGGCATGAGTTTATCATCCTTGGTCTGATATTCATCTATTGCTTGTCGAATGACCAATTGGGAGTTGCCATATGCTTGTAGTTCTTGTAACTTCCATTGTATAGCTAACCTGAGTCCTGTGATCAAGGCCTCATATTCTGCTATGTTGTTTGTGCATGGAAATGTGAGCCTGTAAGACTTCGGGATGTTGTCACCTTGAGGTGTGATAAACAGAATGCCTACCCCCGAGCCATGTCTAGTGTATGAACCATCAAAGTATAGCTTCCATGGTTATGCTTCAGTAATCATGAATATCTCTTCATCTGGAAAGTTGGAAATGAGGGGATGATCGCCTATGAGTGGAGCATTGGCCAACTGATCTGCAATAACTTGTCCTTTGATAGCTTTACGGTCCACATACTCAATGTCAAATTCACTTAGAATCATCGCCCATTTGGCCAAGCGGCCTGTCAATGTTGCTTTGCTGAGTAAGTACTTGAGTGGATCAATCTTTGCAATTAGCTGTACCTTGTGTGTTAATAGATAGTGCCTCAGTTTAGTGGCTGCCAATATTACTGCTAGGCAAGCTCGCTCAATAGGTGTGTAGTTGAGTTCATAGCCAACCAGTGTATGAGAGATGTAGTAAACAACGCACTCTTTCCCTTCTGCATTGTGTTGTGCCAGTAGTACACCCAATGCTGTATTTGTTGCTAATATATAGAGTAACAGAGATCTGCTTGGATCTGGTGGGATCGGCAATGGTGTATTCATGAGATAGTCTTTAAGCATCTGGAATGCTTGTTGGCATCTGGTATCCCACTGAAAGCGGATGTTTTTGTGTATTAGATGTGTAAAGGGGTGACACTTATCTGCCAGTTGTGCAATGAATCTTCGGATGGATTGTAGTCGTCCTTGTAATGTCCTTAGCTAACTGATGTTCTTTGGAGGTGGCATGTCCATGATTACTTTGACCTTTGTTGGATCAACCTCAATACCTTTGCTTGAGATAATGTATCCTAGAAGCTTCCCTAAGGTTACTCCAAAGACACATTTCTTTGGGTTGAGTCGAACATGATATTGTTCCAATCTATCAAAGATTTTATCTAATATGTCTAGATGACCTTCTATTGTGAGTGATTTTGCTAGTAATTCATCAACATAATCTTCCATTATAGTATGCATCATGTCATGGAAGATGGTGGTCATTTCTCGTTGATAGGTTGCTCCTACATTCTTGAGACCGAAAGGCATTACATTCTAGCAGTATGTGCCCCATGGACATGTGAAGGTTGTCTTATGTTGATCCTCTGGTGTGATTTTTATCTAATTATATCCTAAAAAGCCATCCATGAGTGAAAGCATGGCATGTCCTGCTGTTAGGTCCACTATGATGTCGATGTTTGGTAGGGGGAAGTCATCCTTAGGACATGCCTTATTTAGATCTTTGAAGTCAGTGCAAATACAGATGCCCCCATTTGGCTTGCCGATAGGCACAATATTGGATATCCAATCTATATAATCAATTGGTCTAATGAAACGAACATCCAAGAGTTTCTTAAGTTCTACTTTGACTAGTACTGCAATCTGAGGATGCATCTTACGAAGCTTCTTCTTGATAGGTTTGGCTCCTTCTGCTACGGTGAGGTGATGCATAACTATTTCAGGATCAAGCCCAGGCATGTCTGCATATGACCATGTAAAGTTGATCTGACGCTTTTGAAAGAACTCTACAAATTTAGGTTGTTCCTCTAGAGTTAGAAGAGATGCCAGATTTATGTGGTGAGGAGTTTCAGGAGTCCCCACATTGTATTCTTTTGTTTTCTCAATGAGAATTTTTGATCATTCCCATGGTGTACTAGCAGGGAGAATGTCAAACCTTTCATCTGTCGGCGCCTCAGAGAGGTTTTCACCATTGGATACACTCTTTCTTTTTACTTTTGTTGGATCAAACAGTGCCACGGTGTGGGTTTCACTAGAAGATCCATGTTTTATTGTTATATTTTTGCAGCTGAAAAGTTTGGCATCTACCCCAAAGTACGTTGCGCTATTAAGTTCTATGGTGAATCTAGGTTTGTGATCCCTGATTGGTATGTTATCTTGTAGTTCCAAGAAGTCAATGATCACCTCATCATTTTGGAAATGGTCAAGACATGGGGGATTAGGTTGGTTCCATTCGATGAGTTCAGGATGGATAATGGGCATTATCTCATCGATTAGGTTAAGTTCATTAGATGTGTTAGTGAGGGTCAAGACATTGTGGTGAAGGTCATTGATGGTACTCTCCCTATCAGAATCAGGTGTAGGATGTGACATAGGGTTTGTGGAAGATGTTTCCAGCTCAGGAACCCAAGAGGCCTTTATCTGTACTTCTCTGTAAACAGGGATGTCTTTGCGGGGTGGAGGTAGTGATGTGTCTTCCTCATCTGAAGTATTAAGTTGTATGGAATCAAACTCCCATTCATGTGAGTCGGTCTCTAAGTCACTTTCTAGTATCCGATTACTATACCATACTGGGATATCCTTTGAGTTAAACACTGCAGGTGTGATTGACTGATGTACCATTGTAGATGAAATGATCGGTGCTGTAGGAAGGATTATGGGGATCAATGAATCTAATACAGGGAGTATCGGTAGTGTTGACTCTACTACTTCTGCGGGAACTGCTGGTATCATAGATACTGTTGTGGATTCTGATACAGTTGTTGCTGCTAATGGTGATATTGATGTTATTGTTGTTGTTGATGGGATCACTGGTTTGAGTGGTGGGATGATGGGTATTATAGGTGGTTGTGCTAGGATTTTTAGCCTTACTAGGGGAGTTGCTATGGTATTTGATGATGCTTTTATAATCAAAGGTGACCTCTTTGTAATAGGCTAACATAGAGGTTTGCTAGGTTTTCCTTTAAATCGTAGCTTAGGAAGGATCTCCTTTAGAAAGCCTAGTCTTGTATTATCCTTGGGTTTTAATTCTGGCTGCAGCGGTTCATGTCTTCCTTGCTTGCAAGGTCCCAAAGCACTTCGACCATCATAACCCATTCTTTGCATAATGAGAAGGCCTTTGCCATACTGATCTGTGGGAAGCTTCGCTTGTGAAATATCGGCGATGATGGGATCTTTATAGATCCATTTTGCTAAGTCTTCATCTCTGGTTTCTTCTTCTTGACTCTTTCCAAGGATGAAAGGCATCAAAGTACATGCTGGCTTGATCAGTGGTGTTTGAAGTAATCGTTGATGTTTACCATGCGTTCTAGAAGAAGTAGGCATTTGTCCCACACAAAAGAGTTGGCTCAAATTGTATTCCCCAGGACCTTCCTCTGCTATTTTCATCTTGAGCTTTTCTTGCTTAGGTATAGTGGTGTTTGAACTAGCAAGAGAGGTTGGACTTACGTATGAGGTGGAGGAGATGGCTTCTCTATTGCTGGGAACGGTAATCTCTAGTTGATGACTTATATTATGACAATATGCAAAGGGATTTGTATTGCCCAGTATTGTGATCTCTACACCGTTATACGGGAACTTGATACACTGATGGTAGGTGGATGGAACGGCTTGCATGGCATGTATCCAAGGTCTTCCTAACAATAAATTATATGGCAGAGGAAGGTCCAGGACCTGACATATGATGTGCTTCACCACAGGGCCCACTCAGATTGGTAGTACAACAACTCCTTTGGATGAACGCTCTACATCATCATAAGCTTTGATTGTGATCTTCTTGCGAGGATCCACAGATTCAATGGAATATCCCAAAGTTGTGACCAATTGTAGTGTACAAATATTCAGGCATGCAACATTATCGATCAAGACTTGCTTGATCCTATGCTGGTTGATAAATCCTTCAATGTGTAGTGAGGCATTATGAGGTTGCTGGAAGGAAGAGTTGTCACTTTCAGAAAAAGTGAGACAAGGAGATGATCTTAGACTTCCAACCATGGCTTGGAACTAATCTGTATTCAAGTTAGCAAGGACTGACGCCTCTTGGAGAGCTTGATCCAAGATTGTTTTATGAGACAGAGATAGGCGCAATAGCTCTAAAATGGATATAAGCACATATGTTTTGTCTAATTGTTCCACAAGATTGTACTGCTTTGGTATGGAGGTGGAGCCTTGTGGAGCTGCTTTTATGGTAATCTTGCCGTGACGTGTAACAACATTGTAATCGGAACTGGGTGGATTTTTTTATGGTAATAGTTGCAATTTGTTCACCGACATCGTAAAGGTGATTTACAGTGTAATTATATGCGGCTTGCGTATAATCAGTGGTATTAGTGTTTCTCTTGGAAGTGGAAGGACCCCTTTGATCTTGTGATGGAAGTGGATTTTTAAACATGAGATGATCATTGTTTGTTGTCTTAGGGTCATGTCCTTCAATTTCAATTTCACCTCGGTCAATAAGATCCTGAATAAGATCTTTCAATCTGTGACAATTTCTTGTCTTATGTCCTCTCCCTTGATGGAAATCACAATGTTCAATATCCCTCCACCATGAAGGTTTGACTTGAGGTTCATAATTTGATGTTTTGGGTAGGGTTATCAGATTTTGAGAAACCAGTTGTCGTAATACTATTTTGATGGGTTCCCCTAAGGGAGTGTATGTTCGCTTTGGTTTTTGTTGATGTGGTCTGGGTTCATCTTGAGATGTGATGCGGCCTTGATTTGGAGGAGCAACTGTGTTAGTATGAGGTGGGGGATTCTGTCCTGCAAATCGAACTATAGGTTGTGCACTTTTGATAGTTCTTGCATCCACAACCCCGTCGTTGACAATATTTTTGTTTTTGTTCCAGAAGCTTGGTTTGTCACTATTGAAGCATGGGCGAGGACCATCCTTTGGCTCATTATAGATTTTGATAAGTCCTTTCTTGATGAGAGCCCGCTCACATTTTAAGCCTTTGGTGATCATGTCATTGAAAGAGTCTGTATCTTTGACATCGAGGTGAAATTCCATTTCTTTGTTTAAGTTGGAAATAAATATTTCCACTAGTTCTTGTTCAGGTAACTGAAGAGAACGTCTACTAGACATTTGATGCCATCGTTGCAGAAAGACTGAAAATAGCTCACCTAGTTTTTTTTTTAGTGTTACATAGATCAGCCATGGTGATATCACATTCAATGTTGTGAGAGTAATGTGCCAAGAACTTCTGGATGAGTTCTTCAAATGTCCTAATGCCATCGGGTAATCGAGAAAACCATGATGTGGTTGTTCCTCCCAAGCTTTGGGGAAAAAGTCGCATTAGGTATGTGTCCTCATATGCTACTTCGAGGCAAGCTGAATAGAATTCTCTAACATGATCACGAGGATCTCCTTTTCCTCTATACTTTTCAAACTTGGGTGTTTCAAACCCTCGTGGAAAAGGTGGCATATGAAGATTCCTATCAAAGGGATAGGGACAAATGTCATTGAGTGAAAATTGATTAGTTTTCACACCACTATGAAGTTGTTGGGCGAAATTTTCAACTTGTTGCCGCAACATGTCTATTTCATTTGGAGGAGGAGGTGGTGGATTACCTTGATGAAAGTTGTATTTGATGTGTTCTCTACCTCTTTCATCCTCATTATGACTTTGGCGTTCTGATGCTTGTCTTAGTTGTGCCAGTTCAAAGTCAGAGGGTAGTTTGGCTCCTTCTTGAGCAAGTTTTAAAAAGTGAGCATCAGCATTACTCTTGAGTATCTCATCAAAAAACCTATTGAAAATAGGGTTGTGTCGTGCCCTTTCTATTGCCGCAAGAGTAGGAGTGTCTAGATTATCATCATTTAAATTTCCTCCAAGGGCTTCTTGGAACTCATTGATATTTTCCTCCTCTTCCTCTTCAATTTCTTGTTGTCTAGATCGTGACCTGGTATGAGCCATTTTGTTTATAAGTTTTTGTTGAAGTTGAGTGAAAATGATGATGAGTTGTTGATGAAATGAAAGATTTATGGTTGGTGTGTCGTGTTGCATATGGATCTCTAGCACTTTAAAGGTGGACGTTACCAAAGTTTTCTTCTTGAATTGCTTGTTGTTTTTTATTTGGTTTGATGTGATAAGGTTGAGATAAATCTGAGATGTGTTACAGACTTAACTACCTAGTAATGAGAGGATTCAATCACAGACTAGTTTTAACCTGCGTAGATATGTCTCTTAGGATGAGCTTATCCTAGATGTAGAGACAATCTAAAAGTGATTTTTTGTGTTTGATTCAAGCAATATCTAAAAGAGAACTTAGGACAAGAACCTCTTAATGTTTTGAGAGTTGAAATGAAGTGATGATGTGAAGGTGAGAATGGATAAAATGTTTAACTTCAATAAAAGCTTTGTGTCACATATGGGACAAATTCTTCCTCTTCTCTTTTGGGCATTGGTGGCATTTCTCGAGCTACGTTGTATGTGATACAAATGTCTGGGAAAAAGTTGGGATTGATCTTTCCTCCTTGGTTTTTGTGATAACTCAAAGCTCTATATAGCATAAAAGCTCTGCGGTTTAATGACTCTGGATCAAATTCGTTCGATTTCCCTTGAAGGTATAGACGCATGTGACGTAGAAAAGCTCTATGAGAGACAAAGATTTGTCTATTTAGATAGAAGAATTTCCTCATTTTGATCAAAGCCTTTGAGCTCAATGGTCTTCTTTTTAAGTTGATGTGTTGATGAAGATTCTTCTTTCTCAAGATGTGAAGAATGGTCATATAGTTTGATACTCTTCTCTTTGTTTTTGAAAAAAATGTTTGGTTGGATGAATACTTGTTCTGATTTGTGGATTTTAGGATGTTTCTTTGACAAGAAAACAAAGCAAGAACAAAAACACAAGAATGTTGCCTCAAAAGGCACAACTAAGTATGGGTCTAGATCAACCCAATCCTTGGACTTTTTATGACCCTTTCCTTTAAGTTTATTTTTTAGGTGTTTTCTTTCCAAAGCTTGAAGTAGGCTCAATTTGTACTTGGTCTTGACTAAAACAAAAACACTTCAAACACTTTTTATCCCTAAGGTCAAATGGCCAGTTGCGATAAATTCAACCTACATCTTGATATTTCTTCGACTTTGGTACTACATACCTTATGAATCTCGCCATGGCAGGTAAGGATGTGATATACTAAGTCTTGCATGAGCATAACAAATAGATGATCCCTATGATGGGGGAGTCATCATTTTCATCAAGCCACAAGTGACTTTTCAAAAAGTTATGTTTCTACTCAAGGAAATATGTATGGTGAGTATCTTGGGAGCAAAACCATCTATGCTCTTGCACTGAATTATATCACAAATATCCTCAATCAATAGAACGGGTGGGCTACTACTTAAAGGTGTTTAGTAATTTTTGATGTCTTTGGACATAAGTTCATTTTGCAATGACTCACTTAAGAGCCTTGTAACTTGT
Source organism: Cryptomeria japonica (assembly GCF_030272615.1). Lineage (NCBI taxonomy): Eukaryota > Viridiplantae > Streptophyta > Pinopsida > Cupressales > Cupressaceae > Cryptomeria > Cryptomeria japonica. The sequence continues at coordinate 550,564,023 of NC_081414.1, read as the reverse complement.
GGTGGGGCCCATTTGTCCTTTCGGCAAGTTACACTGTAGGAACAACTATACCCAAGGCTACAACTTTCGCTCTCACCTGATTTCTATAGCGGCTCGAAGGATTTACTGCGCGAGCTCGTTCCCAAGAGTGATGTGTCTCTTGGCAGACCTCTCTTAAGAAGATAAAAATTTGAGTGTTACTAACACTTTTCTCTTGCACCTAGGACCACAAAAGCCAAGGGAGAGGATAGTGTGTGTTAGAAGTAGGACCACTTGACCAACTCTTTTGCACAAGTGTGCCAAACACGAAATTCACTTGTTCGTTTTAACTTGTCATTGCAATGATTTTTTTATCTAATTGGAGATGTTGCTCCCACAATCATGGTGTTCTTTTTAACTTCAAATGCAAAATGTTTGAGTAAACTTGAACTTTGAAATCCTGGTCAACTTAATTTGAAACACATTTGCATGAAGTAAAAATCGTTTTGCAAGGTAAGATAAATTGATTGTGAATTTATTTGCACCAAAATGGAAGTGTTGATTATGAATTTTTAGTTTGATGCAAGAAATAAATTTGCCTTGTTGATTTTAAGCACCAAAAGAAAAATTAAGCCTAACTTGCAAGAAACAAAGTTTGTTTTTTTGTGAATTTTATAGCACCAAAAAGAAGTGATCCTAGCTTGTAAGAAATGAAAAATTGCTTTTGTTCAATTTTAGAGCACCAAAAACAAATTTGTCCTAACTTGCAAGAAATGAAAAATTGTTTTTGTTCAATTTTAGAGCACCAAAAACAAATTTTTGCTTTTTTTAAAGAAGTTAGTTTAGACCTGCACAAGAAACAAATAGTTAGTAAAATCCAAACCTAGGGGGGGCTTCCACAAGCCTAAGAAAAATCACTTTTTCGGTTACAAGGTCTTTTTTACAACGTTCTGTTACAATAGCGCTAATCGGTGTGAAAACAGAAGCACTATTTAACAAAAATGAGTTAATACAGAGACAAAAGCGCTAAAAGAAAATTTTTGACAACACATGCAAAAGCGCCAGAACAAGCACAAAAGCACTATTTAAGCTACAAAAGCACTAAATAAAGGTCAATAGCGCCAAACTTGGGACAATAGCGCTATTGTAAAAACAATAGCGCTAGAATGTCAAGTTGCAATAATGCTACAACGCAATCAAAAGCGCTAAAGCGCAACCTGTGTGTCAAGCTCAACATTCAAACATGTTAGTTGGTTTTTAAAAAAAATGTTTTTGGGTGCTTGGATTCACATCGGGTTCACCAAATGATGCTCTACAAAACTGACAAGTTAGATGAAAACCTGTGGTAGTATAACACACACAAACAACAAGAAACAAGTGTTAAAGCTAGTGTTATTCAACCAAAGATTAACCTAAGCAGGCATATCAAAAGAGACACCAAGAACATGAAAGAATATTTAACTAGGAAAGTAAATACAATGAGGCATCTCCAAATGCCTCCTAACATGCTCTTAGCTCCTTCTCCTTTGTTCCTCTCCTCTCCAAGATCCAAATTAGTGTAGCTCTCAGCAGCTTTTTGCACTATGGATGCTTATGGAGGTTTGAGATTGTAGATGATTATTCTAAATGCTATGCAAATGTGAACAAACTAATATTAGATGCTATAATGCTAAAATGATTTATTTTAAGCCAAAATAACAATATATATTAGTTGATTTATGCTAAATGCTCTCTAAAATCTTTATAGATTAAATGCATACAAGTTTTCAGGATCTGGATTATGAAGAAATGGGCTCTATTTATAGGAAAAATGGAGCAATGGATGGTTGAGATTGAGTAATCTCAACAAGGGTTAGGATTGAATGATATTCAATCCATGTGAGGGTTTTCAACCCAATCCCAAGATGACAAGTGTCAATATGAGATAAGTTGAGAGGAGAAAGAATAAGCATTTAATGCTTGACATAACTTTGAAGGTTAACTTGGGGGTTAAAGTCAAGGTTAGGTTGAATGAATAAAATCTTTATTCCAAGAATAAAGCTTTTATCCAAAGGATAAACTCTTGTGCAAAGGCAAAAGAGATAACCATGGTCAAAGCATTAAATGCTTGAGGAGACACATGAGTGCAAGTTGAAATAACCATAAATGGTTATGTAAAAGCCATTAATGGTCATGTAAGAGCCATTAGTGGTTTTGGAAGACTTTAGAGGTTAGATTGTTGAACACACAAAGCATTAAATGCTTTTCACAGACTTTGAAGTCTTTGAGAAGTGACTCCAAATTGCTTAGGAATGTGACAATAATTAGGGGATGGATTAGGCTAATTAGGAAGGGGTTAGAAGAATCTAGAAGGGGGTTTAAGAATGCAAGTGGATTTGGTGGGTGAGGGAAAATAGGATTTTTATTTAAAATAAATTAATTTATTTCAATAAATGGGTGCAAGTTGTATTTGTAAGAAAATGCAAGTTGTATTTAATTGATTTTGTGAATTTGGTATAATGAATTAATTAAAATAAGTTGAATAATTTATTTAATTAATAGGAGAATGTTTGAAGATGAATTAATTAAATATTTATTTTATTAACTGTTGGCTAGTGGGTTTTTAATCAAATAAATAGCAAATACTCATTTAATTAAACGGGATAGATTTATGTGACTACACCGACATTAGAAGCATTCAAGGCTACACTGGCACCGGCACCGACATCAGTACTTCAAGGAAGCCGACATCAAGAAAGATTTATTTTAGTGAATCATTTTGTAATTATTGGCAAGGCCGACATTGAATACTTTTTGTAAATGCATTGTAAGCCGACATAAGGCATATCATATGTAATAGGTATATAAGTCAGTCTGCTAGGTCAATTTAAAATAAATATAGATGATATAGAGATAGATATATAGCAAAAATGTGAGATGCGAAATATATGTATGGAGATCATTTTTGTATGCGAACATTGTATCATGCAATGATCTATAGATAGCTAGGAAAGCACTCTTACAGGAGAAGTAATACCGGTAATAGTTCAAGATTGTGAACCGGTACAGAGTAGAACCAAAGCTCTATTTGGCATAATAGATGCATTCTTGAGTTCATTTTTCAGTAATTTACTTTGGCAGAAAGCTTGTAGTTAGTGAGGCTCTTTAGTGATGAGCAATATGCCTTCCTGGAGGTGCAGGCCCCTGTTTATGTAATATCTTTTCATATGGCTAGAGAACTGATATTGTTGGTCTCAAATCCCACCGTGGTTTTTCCTCATTGAGGTTTTCCACGTATAAATTTTATGTATTATGGTGCTCATTTATGTGGATGATTTATTTGCTTCTTGTTATATGCTTCTTTGTTTACCGGTACATACTTGCATGGTGTAGAAAGTTGAAAACTGTACATTCCGGTAGAACACTGATTCACCCCCCCTCTCAGTGTTCTTAGATCCCAACACATCCTTGGTTGAGTTGTTAGGGTATTGTTTAAAGTTGGGACGAGGCTTAGCATTGATATCAACAACATTTGGTGTCGCGATTGAAAAATAAATGTAGTTGCAAAGGTCAGGGTTAGAAAACTAGGGCACATAAATACCTCTTTGCACTTCGCCAGAAACTTTCGCACTTGTTCTCCCTGCTCTCTTTATCTCCTTTATTTTTGAATGAATGAAATGACTTAGAAAAAAAGTTCCTTTTAAGAGTTCATCCAACTTGCCATCGCACACAATAAATGCTTTGTGAAAAAGATGTTAATAAGTCTGTCCGACACAAACACCATACAATGTACCACAAATCACCATACTTCAATGTTTCTCACCACAATCTTCACCAAAAGGTGAATTCCATCATTCTACACATTAAATTTTCATGTTGTGATAATAGCATCACATTGTTCAACAGGGGATAATGATCTTTTTTTTTACTCCCCTTGAGTTGAAGCTCTTTGACTTAATTTCTGGAGGAACTTTCTGCATCGGAGCAAGGTGCAAATGCATTTTCTTTCTTCTTCCAAATCATTTTCATCTCATTTTTAACTTCTTCCACACTGATTTTCTTCGCAAATTCATCTCTTTTCACCAGATTATCCTTCTTTATACTTTGTTTCTGCAAAACTTCACAAGATGTCCAAACTTATTGCAATTATAGCACTTATCATTCCTTTGTCCTATATTTCCTTTGTTTAGTCTAGATTTGCATAAATTAGCCTTAGGACCAAAATCATTGCATACATAGTAGTGACCATTGAAGGAACTGACTCTTCCATAGCTCATAATCTAAATCTTGCACTGACTAGCCTTATGACCTAACTTTTTGCAAGAAAAACATTGGCCAAAAGATGATCTAATGTTTTGATTAATTTTTTTCTACATTCTATGGCTTTATGTCCAAATTGTTTGCATGAAAAACAATAACCATTAAAGGAAAAGTATCTTTGACGATTAGGCTACTTGATCGAGAGTTTTCCTTTTTGATTCTGGACTTGGTTTCCTTTAGTAGGTTGAACAGGTTTTGTCTTCTCAGCTAAGTTGGCTTTGATTTTTTCTTTGGTTTTCCTATGTGAGCATTCACCAACTTCAAATCCTAATCCACTCTCGTCTTTCATATTCTTCTGTATAGCTAACATCTCATCAAGCTTTGTTGTACTCATTCTAAATTTGTCTTCTGGATTCTTTGTTTTCTCCAAATCTGATCTCAGGGATACTACTTCTTGTTCTAGTTTCTTGCATTCCTCTGTTTTTCCTTCAATTATTCCACTTAGACAACCCTAGGTCTTTTTCTCTTCTTCAATTTGGGTCTTCAGATTCACAATCATATCACTTGCTTGTTTTAATTCTTCACTGACTACCTTGTGTATTTCTTTAAATTTATTGATCTGTTCCCTCAGCTTCCCGATGCATTCATTTGCTTCTTTTAAGTTTTCTTTCAAATCCCTGTTCTCATTTTCTGTATTTTCAAGATCTTCAAGAGCTGCCTTAAGTTCTCCTTTTTTGTTAAGTTGACATTCTCCTAGGAATTCTTTCTGAGCAGACTTAGGTGCCATATGTTCAACCTCCAATATCTCCTTCAAGTTGTTAGGCTCATTCAAATGACAAGACTTTGATACCAATTGTTGAACATCTAGGATATTAAGAGAGGGGGGAGGGGGAAAATCAGTATCCCCTTAAATGAATTAAAACCTTTAAATAACCATCCACATATCATATTTAATTGTAGTAAAATAAAAGAAACTATGAAACAAGAACATAACACTTGACACTGGAGTATTTTACATGGAAACGCGTAAGGGAAAAACCATGGAGAGGGTTAACTCTCAATATCTTATAATTGATTACAAAATATTACAATAGTGCTCACTGTCCAAAAATACATACAAAAATGAACTGTTATAGTTGCATCTCAGACATGTATAAAGTATGGTTCCAATTAGGCTCAATAGATAGATTTTGCACACTTCATTAGCTCTTTTGTCGCATATCACTACTATTGCTTTTGCTACATCTTGTTCACACAAAACTATATGTGTGTGTGTGTGTGTGTGTCAATCCATATTTGATTCATGTCAGCTGCATATCCTTCATCTCAAAATTTGAGTCGGTCCAAAAACTCACTTTACACACTACACGATTCATCCACATAAATCAACCAAAACATGATGCAAGAGAGTGTCCACTGGAAAATACATGCTATGACCAATCCTTAGTCTTGTCCCAAAACTGCAAACCAAAATGTGATCTTTTGATAAAATGCAAACCCTTTGAGCTGACTATTCTGTTCCAGAGAAACAGGGTAACTGTTGGACATGGCTTCCAAACCTTGCATCTTTCAAACCTTTCCATGCCAACATGAAAAAACTTGAATATAGGTACCTCAAGCATCTTCAAACTTACCAACAAAATTGCAAACCGATACACTCAATTGTGAAGGAGTGCGGACCAAAAATAGGACTTAGTATATGTAGTCTAGCTTGTCGAACAAATCCAAAACTACCCAAGAGCCTTAAGCTCATGTTGCCAACAAACATCAATGACAACATTCCAACACTTTCTTCTTTGTGACAAAGGTTGCAATCAATTTTTTAAATGAAGTTAATTTTAGGATAAATTAATTTTTTCTGACATATTTGATGAGCTCCATGTTAGAGGAATCCAATCTTGGAAGCTCTTTTTAGTGACTTTGGTAAATACCTAATCCAAATATATTTATACAAATGTAATATTGATAAACAATAGTAATTATTAATTTCTGTAAGGATGTTATTATATCCATTCATAGCATCCTTTCAATATAATTTTTCTAAGAGAATTAAAAAAATTGAAATAATAAATACTAATATAACTCATATAATCATAATATTTATAATAAATCTTATTAAATTAATTTTTATCTAACTATTTGAAAAAAAAAATTGATAATTTTCATTAAAAATTATTTATTTTATCAATAATTAAAATAAAATAGACAAATAAATAAAAACTGATTAGTTAAAACTACGAGACTATTTACCCTATATTGTGACAGGAACTAATAATGTGTCTAGATATAGGTATATACGGTCATCAGAAACAATATTCATCAAACTACCCAGTCACAAGTAGGGGAGAGGGACCAATGGTAGTTAGGGCTAACTTTGTCAACATGTAGCTATCACATGGAATATCGTAAGACCTTCGTTTTTTTTTAGGAAACACTTAACTATCTACAACTAAGGTTTGAAGGCATGACTCATCATGCAACTAGGTTTGAAGGCGTGACTCATCATGCAACTCGTCAAAAAATAACACATCTACAACGAAGTGTCAAAAAAATGACTTTTTAAAGATTCTACCAAAACATAATCTAAAAATTTACATGTGAACTATTTATTTACATGTGGACTATTTGACCAACATTTAGTTTTTTTTTTTATTTACATGTGAACTATTTATTTATAATATATAATATAAATTTATGTTAACATTGAATATTATAAACACAATTCAACTACTGGTCTCTTCCCTACATCCAACAATCAACTTATTCACTGGCCGGCTGTTTCTGAACTGACTGGTTGGATAACCTAAGCAAATGCATCATATAATGAGTGAATAATCCATCTTGAAGCCACTTCTAGAAATGGTTACTACCATTGCTCTACTTTCTGCAGTTATTGCATTGTTAGCCCTTTTCTTAGGGACAGACCCATTAGGAATCAGTCTTTTATCACAACATCCAAATATATCGTTTAAACCAATTCAGCTTCATCCCCTTTCATCCCAACCCAGAGTTACAGATGCAAAGAACAGGCTGAAGAATGCAGAAATTGCTGCTGTGGTTGATGGTGCAGTGGGTCCAGAGAGCTTGGCATTTGACAATGATGGAAGAGGTCCTTATACAGGGGTTAGTGATGGCAGGATTCTCAGATGGGATGGCCCAAGCTCCGGTTGGACTCAATTTGCTGTCACCTCACCAAATAGGTAAGCGGATTCTTTAGTTTTGCCTTCAGAAATTTTGACAGACATTCGAAGTTCAAATTTGCGGGCAAAAATATAATGGGCAAATAAGGAAATAGTTTGCTTGGGCTTTGTATGTTTTTTGTTTGCATAATCATATCGCTTTTAAAAACTCAAATTGATGTTATATTAGATCTGTTGGCTTGTGACTGGGCGTGTATGTTTTTGAGATCCTGAGCATAAGTTTTACCAAACTTATTTGGTTCTCACAAATCAGAACTATGGTCTCAGAGAAAGCTCTGGGCATTTTTAATACAGCCCCACTGAGCAAGAGATTACAGTAAATCAACGAAGGATTCAGTGAATTGAACAGTAAAAGCCAAATAAGGGTAAACATTTTGATCATTAGCATCCCAGATATTAAGTTGGTCCATATCTTCCTGAGTAAACGTGAACCTGCCAATTTATGTATGGTGTGGTCACCTTGAAAATATGTCTTACTTTATTAGTATTCCTTTTTTTATAGGGTTTTTTAAAATTTTAGATATCTTTCAAAAGTAGGCATTTGAGTTAAATGAGCTTTGTAGCTATCAATTATGTGATACAGCTCCATGGGACGTTTTTTTAAGATGTCAACATTCTAAAAAAGGAACAAAGATGTATTAGAATTTTAATCAGTTTGTTCTCAGTGGAACAACTTTACTCTTTTTCATTTCCATATTCATTGAAAAAGATCTCTAAGATACTTTCTTATATAATGGTGAAAAAAATATATCTGAAATGGACATATAAGAAAAGAAATAAAAATGGATAATAAGAAAACAGCGATAACACAAAATGTGAATAATATTTTTTTTTTATAATTAAAAATTATTGATAAATTTATTAGACCTAGACGTAGGCACATTATTTATATCTCCCCTTTTTTAAAATTTAATGCACCTTTTGCCCTTGCATCGATATTACAGAGTTATTCTTTTGAAAGACAAAAAGATGGGATTTTGGGCCCACAGAAGCAGAAATGTCTCAAGTTTCGTAAGGATTTGTCAGAGGTTGATTGCAAATTTGTTAGGGGTGCATTACTAAGTTCATTGTCTAATGGAAGAGGCTATTTGTTTTCTAAGGATGCTTTTTAAGATGATCCCGTTTGGCTTGTAGTTAGTCGTTACATGTGTTAATGAGTACCCAACCCAGGATTGGAATTGAATTAAGTTCTTGATGCTATGTCAATACAGTGAAAGATTAGTGTATCTCTATGATTAGTGAAAGATTAGTGTTAGAAATCTACTCTCTCTCTTTTGTGATTTTTCTTATAAAATGTTAACTGTATGCCACTATTTTGTGTACAACTGAACTTGGTTTGACGAGTTCAAGCTTATTCCGAAGCTTGGTCACAGGGGCAAACCCGGGAGTAGTATAAAAACAGGACATAAGGAAAGTGGAAAACAATCCCAATGTGGGTTTTCACTAGGGGGTTCTCATAGACTAAATCGGTACACTGCTTGGCCATGACCTACAAAACAACCTTTACCTTTATTTTCTTTGCTCTGTGCATTTCCTTGTATACTTATATTTTAAGTAAATATAATAAGGAGTAGCAGTTTTGCTACTAGGAAATCTTATACCCCTCAAATTGTAATTTGACTTGCTTGGTGATAGAAACTCCAGGTTCTCCAGAAAGAAAAAAAAATAGTGGAAACCACCAGGGCTGTACATCTATTTACCTACTAAATAGTGCACACTGCAACCTAGAAATACCCATCAATAGGACCTTTCTCCTTGAAAATAGAGCAGCCTTTCAAATTGAAACCATACCATCCGAGGCTTAAAGACTCAGCTGTGAGTCTTGGCAAGTTTCTGCCAGACCTGTTGCGTCTGACAAACTCACCAGACTTACAATTCCTAGGGGTCAATCTCCTGTGCATAGAAACCACATCCTTGTAACCTCAAAGGCCCTAATTTGGACTTGGCGGCAGGAGCTCTGCCCCTCAACCCTGCCTCCCCAAAATCCCTCTGTCTGTAGAAAAGAAAAACACAAAATTATTTTGGATCATGATGGATGGTAAACAATTTTTTTTTTCTCTTGAATTTTTCCCAAGAGAATCGTGAATAATTGCAACTATACTTTTGGTTTGCAGAGACAATCCTGATCTCAAGTGATGCTTCCATGGTTAGCAGCATCACAGGTCTATCTGAGATTTGAGCACAGGACCTGAAATAGAGCTAGTGATATTCGGCTGAGTGATACTGGCTTTTCTCTAGCATAGCTCATGTTGCAATGTAGTTATTTTTGTTTTTGATGCCATTTACATCATAATTTTTTGCTCAAATTTCAGATGGGCCCACAATGCTGCTGTAACCATGAAAACATTACTTGAGATTGGACCCCACTTAAAGCTAGTGATGTTAGGCTGAGTAATATAATTATAGGTTCCTCTCAGTCATAATTCATGTCTCCTTCTTGTGGGTTTTTTTTAGGTCATGGATCTCATAATCTTTGAGTTTTGTACAAATATTTATAAAATTGTAATCTTGTATTCTTTTAACTCAATTCCACTCGAGTTTTGTACAAATATTTATAAAATGGTAATCTTGTATCTTTTTAACTCAATTCCACTGTTTTTCTGATTTGTTGATATATACTTTTGTATGTGATCAAAGTAGCTTGTAATGCATTCAAAACCTTTATATCATTTGAAAATATTTATATTTTACGTTTTTTTCAATTTGCCAAGTTTCTACTAGTCTAGGTGCTGAGTCTGAGTCCAGTAACTATGATTGAAATGGATATATAGCATCCTTAAGTTTCTCTAAATGCCACTCATAGTCTTTGTAGTGTAACCTAAAATTGCATTATGTAATTTATTTACAAACCTGAATATTGATTCACATGTAAAACTGCTTTAGTTTTTCCTTGAGGACACTTTGAAATCTGCTGCCTAAGATCCAAATTCGAAGAGCCAGGCGTTCCTTCAGCATTAAGGTTGGCTCTTTGCAATCTCTTTCATAAGATTGAGGGCAATTCCAGCTTAAAAATACGACCAAACTAATCAAATAGGACTTATGAAGATGATGTTATTGTTTGAGTGGAGGGATTTGCATATATCTTTAATCAAATGTAGACCTTGAACCACCAAAGTTTGGTCACAATGGTTAGAAGCACACTATTTGATTTCTAGTTTACAAAAAGATGGACAGCCTAAAAGTAGCCCGAAGGCATGATGACATTTAAACTGGAGCTACCTGAAACATATCTGTTCATGAAAGGACATGAAAAAGTAGAAAACTGGTTAGTTTTCTCATTATTCAGATATCATCTCACATATAATCTGATAGCTTGAACTGACAATATAGAAAAGTGTCAGTGCTTAAGATCATGGTTCGATCCTCTTGTTTTGAGAAATAAAACCTAATATAACTTTCAGTTTGAAGATGCTGTATTCAAAATCGGGCCAGTCGGCTTATAATGGAGTATTAAAAATTCTTTATTGCAGTCAATGTGTGATGTTTTATCATCATTGTTAAACATGGACTAAAATTAAGTCCTTCAAGTTCCTCTAAGAAAAAATTAACCAAAATGTTTCGATCTTGCATACATTACTCTTGATTAAGTGTATTTTAGGCTGAATAGGCTGTCTCTGGACAGTTGCTTTATAGAATCCAATTACATGTTTGCAAATGAAGGAGATACTGTTTTAAAGATATGCAGGTACCTTAGGTTTTCATTTGTGTTTATCACTTAAATTACCCATTGCATGGGTAAACAATGAACATGTATTACTCTTTTTCAATTATAAGACACGGTTAATATTTTGGGATGATAGCTTTTCGCTTTCTCTGTCTGTCTAGGTCAGGAGTCTGTAATCCAAAGAATCCTCCTGCACCCAACCTAGCTTTTGAGCACATATGTGGCCGCCCTCTGGGAATGAGATTTCAAAGGCAAACTGGTGACCTTTATGTTGCAGATGCTTATTTGGGATTGCTTGTTTTGGGTTCTGAAGGAGGGCTTGCCAAGCCCATCGTTAATGAGGCAGAAGGAAAACCACTTGGATTCACGAATGACCTAGACTTTGATGAAGAAGGAGTGGTCTACTTCACTGATACTAGCACTATTTTTCAAAGAAGGTAACTGAACAAAAAATTGCTCTTACCTTTGTTCTTCTTGTTACTTTGCTGTCTATAAAACTCATATAAGTTTCATTGAGTTGCAGGCAATTCTTGTTTTGCATCCTTAGTGGGGATGATACAGGCAGACTGATAAGATTCGATCCAAAGAGTGCAGAAGTCACTGTGCTCCTTAGGAATCTCAAGTTTGCAAATGGAGTTGCAATGAGCAAAGATTTCTCCTTTATTCTTGTTTCAGAAACCACAAATTGCAGGTATATTTCTCAGCCAATTGTGTGTCTTCTCACTATTCTCCAAGATGTGTTTCATACAACACCCATTGATGTACCCTAAAGTTTGTTTGATACACCTGCTCAGATTTATCTAGGGTTGAGCTTATTTTCTGGTTTTCTTATTTTGGGTTCCCTTGCTTGTTCCTTCCCCAAGGCCCAGTCCCCATGCCATTTTAACATTCAAAATCATTTCCCAGGATTTCGTGGGCAATTCAAGGGATCCTCACATTTCTCTGTTTCTCTAAAAGGGGACTTGGACATATCTGGTTTTGAGTGTGCTAATACACCTCTCTGCATTCATTCATTTTACTACTGGTTCTTGTGATTTTCTGTGTATATGCATAGTTTGAAAGATTTTAACTTTGGGTGACCAGGATTTTGAGGTATTGGTTGAAAGGTCCTAAAGCGGGAAGTTCCGAGGTCTTTGCTTTACTGCCTGGATTTCCAGACAACATACGCCGCAATGCAGATGGGGAATTCTGGGTAGCATTACATTGTCGGAGGAATCTGCCTACGAGCTTGGCATTATCTTATCCATGGCTTCGTTGGGCGCTCTTTAAACTTCCCCTCTCAATTAAACAGCTTTATTTTATCTTCACTGGTGCACATCAACAGGGTATAGCCATTCGTCTTGGTGAGGATGGAAAGATTTTGGAAGTACTGGAAGACCAACTGGGCAGCACAGTCAAGCTCATCAGTGAGGTGGAGGAAAGAAATGGGAAGCTATGGATGGGATCTGTCATTGTCCCTAACGTAGCACTCTACTCTCGATAACAACTTTGTGAAAATTTCCCCCCTTTACTTATCGTCATCGTTTGAGTTTGCAAGAGTATGTTCATCAGATTTTGAATGGTTGCGAATGAACATCAAAAACTTACACAGTTGAATTTCTTCATCCATATCTACTTATTCTAAGTTATTGCAAGGGAAATTATTTTGCCATTGGTATAAAATGCTGCATCTGTTTATATATGTAAAATATAAGCTTAGAAAGGATAGGAAAGAAAATGAGAACAATTACTTTCTTTCATTTTTCAAATTTTTATGAAATGGTACCATATATTATTCAAGAAAAGAAACAAAAAATAAGAAAGAAAATGAGAAGAATTATTTCTCCTCGTTTTTTAATTTTTTGAAATGGTATCATATATTATCCAAAAAAAAAGAAACAATAGTTTGACAGACATGTTTTCTGAGCTGAGGAACCCCTTTCACACGTTTACAAGGTAAGAAAATACATTTCAAAAGTATTTATTACACCAAAGTCACTTAAGATTTTCAAGTAGCCTAAAATGAAACTTTGTTGGGCAGTATAGAACTTTAATATGATTCAATTGAAGTACATTATTAAATTTAGAGTAGGTGATTTTATAAATTAGAGGCTATGTCTATCTACCACAACCACAGTGTATTACATTATGTTATTTATTTGAATACGTTGTGTTATGAGATTCTTTAGGGAAATCCACCCCAATATTTTTGTTTTATCTATGATTTCTTGAATATTTATGGATATTCCATTTCTATTGATCATGTAATATTGAACTTAACTTTCAAAATATATAGGAGCCTAGTGTAATTAATGTCTTTAGTTACAATTGCTTGCAACCACATTGTGCACGAAGGCATTGGTTGTCTTTAGCAATCCTCAAAGGATTGAATTATGATATAAACATTGATTCAATATATTTGGTGGTTCAAAGTGCATGTTTGATGGTCTAAAGCACATGTTTGGTGGTAGCTTTGTAAATACTATGAGATTTGGAAGTAAGGAAACAAGATTTGGAAGCGTGGATAGTTTTTTTCAAAGAGTAGAACCCTCATTTTGGTCTTCTACCACACTAATTTGTTTGCCTATGAGAAATAAGGTTTTTGTAGGAGATGATAGGTGACTCCTCGACACCTCTAGGAACCATGCAAGACCAACATAACTTTCAAAAGAGAGAGAATGACAATAATAGATAGCTTGATTGTTGATGCAAAAATGGATATGAAAATGTACATTAGAGGCCTAACTTATAAAGATAAGGTGAGAAGTAGGATTGGACAAGATGTTGGCATGTTTCTCAATCCTATGTAATGAGACAACTAAAGTGATAAATATTAAATGACCAAGGTAACTAAAAGTAGTTGTCAAAAGATAAGATAAGATCACATGACAACTAATCAATCTTCTAGAAGGACACCTAGGACCTAAGTAAACTTAAGTCACATAAATAAGTCCCCTTACTAGGAAATAGCTAGGTACAACAACTTACTAGGTACACAACCTTATTCACACCAACAACCCCCCTTAAGTGCAACTTAGGGAGTAGATTATTATTATGGGTCCCAACTAGAAAACCATGTTAGGTACCCATGTACAATGAGAAAACCCAGTGAGACAAAACTCGTCTCCAAAAGAGAGAAAAGAAACAAAGAAAGATGATGCATGAAGGATTCAATGATAATCCCCAAGGACTATATCTATCATGAAGTTATATGGAGTTCAAAGTATTGTTTTTAGCAAATCCATGATCAAATTAGAGAGTACAATAGAGGAACAACAAATTACCCCTCACAATATAAGAAATTAACCCCTTTGTTCAAGAGAAATTGACACTTTTTTTCTACAAATTTACAAGTTATCTCAAAGTACCAATTCGGCTTCAAACTAAAATTTTGGAAAAATCTACAAATAGGTAAAGTGCATGTAAAAAATTGTAGAGCTCTTGAACACCTTCTTAATGTCACAAAGATTGATAAAATAGAATTTGAAGAAAAAAGAGGAGCTCATAGGTGAAAAAGCAAGAGTTGACTTCAACTTGAAAAAAATAACATAAAAGAGAAAAAAAATTGACAGATAACCTACACTACTGTGAAGTTGACAAAGCCAACTTTTTGGCAATATTTTATTTGCAAAAAATTCCCCCTATAGGAAAAGTTATGATCATTTGGAAAAAGGGCCCCTTTTAGGGCTTGGAGAGCAAAACAAGCCCCCTTGGGCTAGCAATTGGTCATCCACATGCTTTGAGTGCATGCTAAAAATGTGTCACTGCACACTGGTGTTGCAACAGGGGTGACAATGTGTAATTCTCATCGACAGGAGGTTGGTTTGTGTAAGCAATTTGCAATAAAATAAACCATCAACCTACACAAGGTGCTCTTTGCATGCCACTTAGATTTGCCACAAGTACAAATCATGCAACATTGCCCCTAGCTGACTGCAACTACCTTTTTTTACTTCGATTTTTTGAAAAATTTCAAAGAAATTATACTTTAGAAAATTTTGAAAGATATACCTGACTATAGAAGCAAAAATTTTGCCAACTATAAAAAATTATGCTTGATACAAATGCACAACTTTTTTTTTTGAAAAATGACAACTGTATTTGCATGCTTAGGGGCCCATATAGGCTGCTTGGGCAATATTTTTTTCCAAAAACAATTTTATCAAAAATTAATAAATTTATAGTCAATTTTTTTCTAATCAACCACTTGAATGAAATGATGAGGTTGGTCTGGCCCAAAACCACACCCAACAAAAGCTTAATGCCAAATTTGGATCTCTAATACCATGTAGGAGTTGATTGGTGACTCCTCAACACCCCTAGGAAGCTTGCTAGACCAAAATAACTTCCACGAGATAGAGAATGACAAGAATATCTTGCTTGATTATTGATGCAAGAATGGATAAAAAAATGTTCACGAGAGGCCTTGCTTTAGTAAGCAAGGTGAGATGTAGGATTAGACAACATGTTGACATTTGTCTTAGTCCTATGCAATGATACAACTAAAATGATAAATATTAAATGACTTAGGTAACTAAAATTAGTTATCAAAAGATAAGATAAGATCATGTGACAACTAATCAACCTTCTAGAAGGACACCTAGGACCTAAGTAAACTTAAGTCATGTAAACAAGTCCCCTTACTAGGAACTAGGTAGGTACACCACCTTACTAAGTACAAAACCTTATTCACACCAACAATTTACATTGCAAACCCAATTAGACTTGATTTTTTTCATATTTGATCACATACTTTGGCTTCCTTATAAAATCTTCAGGCTACATTTGTTCCACAAATCAATACACATCATTGTAAAAGCCACACCAATAAAGCATGCACAACTATGTAAATACAATAATTCTCACAATTGATAGATTTATGATTAAGTAGAACATGCTTTTCTCAATCAAAATTTTCCTACTAAATTTGAAGTTCTAATTTTGGCCTTTGGTTGTTTGGGGGGATATTGTACATTAGAGTTTTCCATATAACTACTCAAATTCATTTTCGAAGTGATGGAAATATCTATCCTAGCATAGCATGGAATTTCTTAAATGTAGCATCTTGAGACTTCTATCCTATTCTTTCATTAGCTCAAAATGGAGTCAAAACCAAATGTCCCTTTAAAAATTTACATGGTTTGGGTTTCAACAATCTAGTATCCTTTGATGGATAAAATTTTATGGCCAATTGTTCGTGGGATTAAGACTATTCTAAATGATCAATTGGTGGAGCTCAAGGTTGTAAATTATAGTCACCATTTAATTTTTCTTGTCCCCAATCATTTATAATAGGATCTTAAAATCTATGCTAGAATTTTTATCTTAGAACATGATATTACACCATCTTGAATAATTTCCATTAGTATTTTCATCATCAAACTTTCTACATTGAAATTTGCACTTTTTTCCAAATATATAAATTTCTTTCTTCACTCTACCTTCACTCTTCCTCTCACCACCACACTTCTCAAAAATTTGGTGTCCTCAAAACCTTGGTCTCTAGAGCCTTTTTGATTTGTGATGATGAGAATATTGGTCAAGAGATTACCCATCTTACCCAAGTCTTCAAATTAAATGGTTACAGAAGTAAACACATTGCTAGAGCGATTAAACATGCCAAATCTTGGCCCTCCACCAAGCATGGGGTTGTCTTCTCCTCCCCTTTCCCCGATCCCTTTCCTATAGCCTCACTCCCTTATGTCGAATGATTCCTCTAAGGACCCTTTGGACCCCTTAATGGAGGAGTCTACAAAGTAGTTTGCTCCTGCGGTCTCCTCTACATTGGTGAAAATTGGCCGCTCTATTGAGACTAGAATCAAAGTGCATTGAGCATATATAAGACATGAACGGGTCCTAAAATCCACCCTTGCTGAGCACTCTTCCAAGACCAAACACCATATCCCTCTAAAAGAGACTCAAATATTGGTCAAAGAAAATAACTACTTCAAGAGAAAACTCAAGGAGACTATTAAAATTGCTAATCACCCTTCTAACCTCAACCGAGAAAACGGTTGGAACCTTAGCTACACTTGGCAACCCCTTTTAAACCACCTAAAAAACCAAACTATTTGAAACCATAATGATCAACCTTGCGCTTTGTTGGCAACAACAATGAAGGAAAACTGAGAGGGGGGGGTGAATCAGCTTTCACCAAATTAACAAACTTAACCTCAAATACAAATATGATTAACTACAACAACAACAAAGATAAGCAAATTGATAGCACAACACACAACACCAAAATTTTGACGTGGAAAACCCGGTTAAGGGAAAAACCACGGTGGGAACCTACCCACAATAAGATGATACTCTGCAGTAGTATGTGAAAATAATTACAATGGGGAATGCACATGCATTCAGGGTCACTGCCTAGAGCTCACTGCTCAAAATACAATAACTTGGAAGACTACAACTCTCAGGGAAGATTCACTACCTTAAAAGGAAGTATCACTGACTTACAAGATGTTCAGACAACAATCTGAAATCAAATGAACTGAAAGAATAGCATCTACGAATGCCTAATGATAGTTCCGGTTAAGCACATTTGTGTGCTCTGAAACACTTCAATCTCCGCTCAATCACAATGTTGAAGGATGTATTCACTTATTTGAACCTTTACCATTCTCTGATAATACAAACATGTCATTCATTCCTAATTTACATGACTATACCATCTATATATACCGATCAACAACCCTGACAACAAGGTCGACCAAACCCTCAACTCACAATTATAAAATTGCATCACACGATACATAGATCAACCACCAGACCAATATAATGATACACATGACATAACATGGACCTAAACCAAATGCTCAAACACGCAACACCACTGGAATCAACTCCAAGATCAATCAGAACATGCTACACCACCAAATAGGTCTCATATAGCATGAACAACACCACCGGATGAACAAAACACCAAAACCATGCACAACGATCAATGTAGATCATCAAGACAAATAGGACACAATTAGGAAACACCAACAAGCATGTCAAAATCATCTGTAACAACTGCACCAACACCACTTATCAAATCTTCATCGATCAACATCTGAAACTCAAGAATACTCAAACAACAACAACTGTCACGAGGAAAGATGACTTGCAGAGCACCAAATCATGATCCATTTGAAATGAAGATACACATGAACATACCAAACAATCTCCCAAATTATCAACTCAATATCTGATCACACCGGAATATACCAAAGGAAATACCAAACTCTGCAAAATAATGATCAAAAGAACCAAACTGTAAACCGGATCATATGATATGATCAATTAAGCTCCAGAATCACTGAAACCAATACAAGAGGATATGATGATAATATAAATACTCCATATATCAAACCATGATCCCAATAAACCAATCTACAACCACCAGAGCAATAAATCACATGAATATGTTGACATCAATGACAAGAACATATCCTAGCAGCAACAATGATCAACAATCTCCCCCTTTGGCATTGATGGCAACATATGGATGTGAAAAACAATCAATGCAAAGAAAGAAAACATCTCCAACAAACTCCCCCTAAGATCAAGCAGATAAAACAATTTTTCACATGCTTTCTCCCCCACTTTGACATCAATGACAAAGGTTTTCAAAACAAAAAAACAAACTCTCCCCCTTAGATAAACAAATCATGATTATAACCAGCTCAATTGAACCACAAACAAACTACTCCATCAGAGGAGCAACATAAACTCATCAATCCAGACAAAAAAATAAGACTGTGAAGTCCACCAGATAGATGCAACTCAATGCTTCTAGTTCCCATCAGGAGGGGTGGATACCCCTAACTTGTCTCTCAAATAGACAAATGTATCTGCAGGCAAAGGCGTGGTGAAAATATCAGCAATTTGTTCCTTTGTAGACATATACTCTAACTTCATTTCCTCTTCACTAAATTTTTCTCTTAAGAAATGATAGTTGATTGATACATATTTAGTCTTTGAATGTTGCACCGGGTTCTTTGACATATTAATAGCACTGGAATTATCACAATATATGATAGTAGGTTCATCATAGATAATTCTAATATCCTTTAACATTTGTTTCATCCAAACTGCTTGAGTGCAGTTACTAGCAACAACAATGTATTCAGCTTCAGTAGTAGATAGGGAAACTGAATCTTGTTTCTTACTTGCCCAAAAAGAATGCACCACTGGAGGTACTCTTCTGGTCATCAACATCACCAGCCTAATCAGCATCAGTGTAAGAACATAACATGAAATCATCATTCCTCAGATACCATAAACCATAATCCACAGTTTTTCAAGTATCTGAATATCCTCTTCATAGTAGTGACATGACTCTTTTTCAGATCAGATTGATATCCAACAACCATGCACACATCATGCACAATGTCAGGTCTAGTCTAAGTTAGGTATAGAAGTCCACCAACCATATATCTATACAAGGTCTGATTAGCTTTCGAAGATTCATCATCCTTAGACAATTTGTAGCCAGTCACCATAGGAGTTCCAACCGGTTTAGAATCTTTTAACCCAAACTTCTTCAATAATTCATTTACATATTTCTAGCTTGAGATATAAAAATACCTTTCCTAGTCTGTGAAATCTACAAACCTAAGAAAAATTTCATCTCTCCTATCATAGGCATTTCAAATTCTTTTTGCATATCATTGGCAAACTTCATACTCAAGTCATCATCTCCTCCAAAGATAATGTCATCAACAAAAACTTCAACAATCAAAATGTTATCATTCTCAATCTTGAAATATATATTACTATCAACAATACCTTTATTAAATCCTAATTTAAAAAAATACTTATCCAATCTAGCATACCAGGCTCTAGGGGCTTGTTCTAGTCCATAAAGAGATTTCTTCAGTTTTCATACCATGTCTCCATCATCTGATAATGAAAATCCATCAGGTTGCTCAATGTAGACTTCTTCCTCAAGACCACCATTCAAAAAGGCTAACTTAACATGCATCTGATATACTTTGAAATCCTTATAAGAAGCATATGCAAGCAATAGTCTAACAACTTCAAGTCTAGCTACCAGAGTAAAAGTCTCATCATAATCAATCCCTTCCTTTTGTGAATAACCTTTGCATACCAATCTTTCTTTATTCCTGACAACTTCATCGTCTTCATTCAGTTTGTTCCTGAATACCCATTTAGTACCAATCGCATTCTTGTCTTTAGGTCTAGGCACAAGTTCCCATGTGTTATTATGATTTTTTGGTTCCTGCACCTCTTCATCGACAACATCAATATCTGGATTAACAGTTTCTTCCAGATCATTCCACTTCAACTCTTCTGTCTGAATTTGTGTTAAAACAATATTCTGATCATCATCATATCTGCATGTTCAGATTTCTTTTCCAAAGTTCTCATCAACCTTCACATTTGCACTTTCCACTATCTTTCTCAGTTTCTTATTGTAGCACCGGTAGGATTTTCTCTTTGTTGAAAATCCCAAGAAAATTCCTTCATCACTTCTTGCATCAAACTTTCCTATATCCTCATCTCTCTTGATATAACACTTGCTTCCAAAAATTTTGAAATATCTCCCAGTAGAAACATGACCAAACCATAGATCATAAGGAGTCTTACCGATATCACCTTTTATATGTACTCGGTTGAAAGTGTAAACAATAGTGCTAACAACTTCTCTCCAATAGATCTTCATAACATTTCCTTCAATCAACATAGTCCTTGTAGCATCCAAGATAGGTTTGTTCTTCCTTTCAACAACTCCATTCTGTTGTGGGGTTCTAGGAGCAGATAATTGTCGTCTAATCCCATGCTTCTCGTAGAATGAGTCAAACTCACCGGAACAAAATTCTCCTCCTCTGTCAGATCTCAAATATTTTAGCTTTTGTGAGGTCTCAGTCTCAACCTTTGCTTTGAATATCTTGAATTTGTCCAATGCTTTTGATTTTTCCCTCAAAAAGGAAACCCACATCATCCTGGAATAATCATCAATCAGTCGAGGCACTCAACAATGCTTCCTTAGCTCTAATGTTATTTTCAGCATCCTTGATCTCAGCAGCACTAGCCGGTCCATTCTGAGGAACACAATAGGCATCCTTTGTAATCTTCTCCAAGGTATCTCAAGTGCACCTCCATTCGGTTCTTCCATATAGCATAATTACTTCCATCGAATCTCAAACTTTCCTTCTTAAAAATAACACCTCTAGTTGCCATCCCGGATCACCTCAAGCGGTCAAGCTTCTTTCAGAGGATCTAGCTCTGATACCAATTGCTGGCAACAATAATGAAAGAAAATTGAGGGGGGGGGGGGGTTGAATTAGTTTTCACCAGATTAACAAACTTAACCTCAAATACAAATCTGATTAACTACAACAACAACAAAGATAAGAAAATCGATAGCACAACACACAACACCAAGATTTTGACGTGGAAAAACTGGTTAAGGGAAAAACCATGGTGGGAACCTACCCACAATAAGATGATACTCTGGAGTAGTATATGAAAATAATTACAATGGGGAATACACATGCATTCAGGCTCATTGCCTAGAGCTCACTGCTTAGAATACAATAACCAGGAAGGCTACAACCCTCAGGGAAGGTTCACTACTTTACAAGGAAGTCTCACTAACTTACAAGATATTTAGACAACAATCCATAATCAAATGAGTTGAAAGAATAGCATCTACAAATGCTTGATGACAATTCTAGTTAAGCACATTTCTCTGTTCTGCAACACTTCAATCTCTGCTCAATCACAATGCCTAAGGATGTATTCTCTTATTCACACCTTTACCATTCTCTAATACTGCAGACACTTCATTCATACCTAATTTACATGACTATACCATCTATATATATCGATCATCAACCTTGACAACAAGGTTGGCCAAACCCTCAACTCACAATTATAAAATTGCATCACACGATACATAGATAAACCACTAGACCAATATAATGATACACATGACATAACATGGACCTAAACCAAATGCTCAAACATGCAACACCACCAGAATCAACTCCAAGATCAACCACAACATGCTACACCACCAAATAGGTCTCATATAGCATGAACAACACCACTGGATGAACAAAACACAAAAACCATGCACAACTATCAATGTAGATCATCAAGACAAATAGGACACAATTAGGAAACACCAACAAGCATGTTAGAATCATCTATAACAACTGCACCAACACCACTTATCAAATCTTCATCGATCAACATCTGAAATTCAAGAATACTCAAACAACAACAACTATCACGAGAAAAGATAACTTGTAGAGCACCAAATCACGATCCATCTGAAATAAAGATACACATGAACATCCCAAAAAATCTTCCAAAATATCAACTCAAGATTTGATCACACCAAAATATACCAGAGGAAATACCGAACTCTGTAAAATACTAATCAAAAGAACCAAACTATAAACCGGATCATATGATATGATCAATTAAGCTCCTGTATCACTGAAACCAATACATAAGGATATAATGATACTAGAAATACTCCATATATCGAACCATGATCCCAATAAACCAATCTGCAACCACCAGAGCAATAAATCATAGGAATATGTTGACATCAATGACGACAACATATCCTAGCAACAACAATGATCAACACGCTTGACTCCTTGGCCTATATCGTTTCCCTCCCTGCCTCCCTCCTCACACCCCTCCCCCTTTCCTCGATGCCCCCTTCCCCCACTCACAACCTTCCACTCCCTCAATCTCTCTCTCTCTCTCTCTCTCTCTGATCAACCCTCTTGGTGTTGTCCTAGTGTTTCTTCTTGTTGTCCTATATCTTTAAACCATCTTGTTATTGATATCCCTCTCTCTCTATATTTTAATTTTATATATATATATATATATATATATATATAGAGAGAGAGAGAGAGAGAGAGAGAGAGAGAGAGAGAGAGAGCTCTATTTAGTTTATACTTCTGTTTAGGTGTATTTTCTTATCTTTTAATTTATATGGGTTCTTTTGTTCTTTCTCTTTGTTTTAAGCATTATATATCTTAAGTATTAAGTTTTAACATTTATTCTTGCTTATTTTTTATTATAATATGTTATTTATTTTTATCTTTTGTTGTTGCTTAAATTAATTTAAGCTTTAGACTCTTCTCTTTCTTTCTTATTATTTAATTTTATTTAATAGCTCTTTTTGGTATTTTATTAAGTTATCATCTTTTTTGTTTGCAATGTGTAGTTGTCATTTGTTATTTTTAGTTTTATTATTGTCTTGTTTATTTGCATATTTATATGTATATTTGTATGTTTGTGTGTATGTATGTATTTTCCTTTTAGTTTTTATTTTTGCTTTTTTGTATTTTTTGAATATTAATAATTTATTCTTTCACATATTTTTGGGTGTGTGTTTGGGTATCTTTTGTTGCTTAGCTATCTCTAGCTTTCTAGATGCTTTTGGTATCTTTTTGAAGTTTTTTTTTTTCATTAATTGTTTTATATTTTTTTACCTTCCTTTCTCTTTCCCCCAACCCCTACATCTATTTAATCTCTTCAAGCTGTAGTTATCATTTCATTCTACTTTATATCTATTTGCTTCATCTTGATGATGTGAAAAGTATCACACACAACTCAAACCAAAAATGAGAAAAGCTAACATTATGGTCTGCCAAAATTACCAGAGTTCATATTGCTTTTTTTAATCTTGAATGATATTGGATAAAATTTATAACTAATAGAAAGTAACATCTTTTTATTTTTTCAATATTTCATAAGTGATATAAGTTTAAGAGACATCTTAACAAGCATTTTGAATAATCAATATTTAAAAACAATTAATTACGTGGAAAACATTCCCTATGAGAAAAAAGGCCTAACTTGAAAGATCAATAGTTTCAAGAGACTATGAATTTAATCTTGTCTGTTTATTTTCATTAGCTAGAAAATTAAATTTGGTCCATATTTTTTATGTCATCCCATCTTTTTCTATTAGGATATTTAGATTGTTTGGTATTATTAGTTCCTGGGATACTTATGCATTCATTGTTTCCAATTTTTCAATTAGCTTGACCAATCAAATTACAGAATTAAATTTTCTAAATTCAACTTCTATTGTTTATATTTATTATTTATTTTTTATTTTACATGATTATACAAATTTCTTTTTTCTTTCTTTCTATTGATCTATATTGCAACAATAAGTGTAAAATTCAATTTTCTATTTTTTTTATATTATAAATTTCAAATCATTTAACTCATTGCATTATCAAATGTCAAATGGTATTAAATTAAAAATTTATGTATATGCCACGTTTGTCCTTTGCTGAATAAGGAAAGAATATTAAAAATTATTTACGAATTCACGGTTTTGCGGAATCCCAAAGCATCTCGTAAAAAAGCAATCAATAGCTTGCTCGGTATTGAATAGTTAAATAGTTTAGTATATTAATATCTCCTTTAATTTTCATGTGGTTCCATTACCCTTCATGGCTCGTGAATAAAAGTGTTTACTTTTTATTTAAATTTTATTTGTATATGATTAGATTTCATTTCAATTTTCATGAATAATTTTTTTATTAATTTAATGGATAAAATAAAAAAATTATTATTTTTAATTATAATAAAGATTATATTAAATTTCTTATTAAAATTTATTAGAATTACTTAAAATAATAAATTTAATAATAAGTTAATAAAAATATATTATTTTATTAAGATAAATTCATATAATTATATTTTTTTATTAAGATTTGAATTTGAATTTTATATTATATTTTGAGTTAGATCTATTTTTATATTTTATTTTTTAAACTATAATTATCTAGATTATATTATCATTATAATTATATAATTCTTAAATTAGATTAAAATTGGAATTATAATTAACTATAATGTGTTTAATTAATTTAAGTAAGATTTAATTTTTCAAATTAGAATTCAAAATAAAATAAAAAGTACATAAATCATTTTAGTATACAACTAGTTAATTTTAAGATTGTAATATATAAACAAAATATAATTCTTGTTTGAAAATTTAAAATGATTTTAAAATATTTATAAAAAATTTAATCAATTATATTATGATTGTGATTCTAATTGAATATTATTGTAAATTTTATTGTTATTACAAACAATTTAATCAAATAGGATTAGGTAGTTATAGTTAATAATTTATAGTTAGAAAAAAATAATGACTAATCTAACCAACTTTCTAATTGTAAATTCATCTATTGACTAAAGAAGAAATATATAAATAATTTATATAGGTAAAATTTATTTATCTAATAAATATAAGATTGTTAACAAAAATAAATAAATAAATTATAATATAAATAATCATGATTAAAATGAATAGTAAAAAATAAATTATAATCTTAACATTTTAAATTTTAATAATTTATAAGTAAAATTATGTTTTACATTGCAATATTTTAAAATTATTTATTCAATCTAAAATTAAATTTCAAATAATTTTGAATATTCATAATGTTTAAAATTGATTATTTATAATATTTAATATTTATTTTTTTATTTATCCATTATTATTAAATTAATTTATATAATATTATGATTAAAATATATATCTATCACTATATATATATCTCTCTCTCTCTATATATATTTATCTATAATTCCATCGTTATTTTTCCGTCTCTTCTCTTTCTTTATCTTTCTCTCTCTATTCATGGATGATAGTTGTTTTGAAGCTATCACTTCGTCACTGATACTCATGTACTATGCGAATGTATGAAAAATATACAACATTTTTTTTTCTAATTAACTTACCACACCTCTTTAGTATACCCATTACATGCCAAAGGTGCTATTCCCATCTCTTTATCTCTCATCCTTTCTATTTGTATCTCTCCCCTTTTTAATCACTAACTCTCTCCCTTTTCCATCCCTTAGACTTCCTTAGCTTGATTGTCTTTTCGATTTAGAGGTTTTCTTTTAGTTGTGTTTGGATCTCTATAATCGGGTGAAAGTTTATTTGAAGTTATTACTTCTCCATTGAAATATTTGTTTTTTTATTAATAAAGCAGTGAGAACAAGGGCACTGACCCTTTACATAGCAAAACTATTAAAAATCATAGTGCAGAAACAACACTATAACAATAATTAACAACTATCAACAAAAAGGAACCAAGTCTTTAGAAATCAGAAACAACAACAGATAACGAAAAACAAACTATAGGGGTGCCTTGCACACCCTAGTGGCATCCATGGCACTATTCCATTCATTGGACAGGAACTTGTAGATGTCCCTAGCCTCCTGCTTGTCCTCCTCAGTGTCCGCAGAATGTTCCCTCAGCAGAGAGAGGGTGAGCGCGGAGCTGTGTAATACCTGCACATGGAATTTGTTAAGGCCCGCCATTTAGGCTTCCCAAGCCTCCATCTTGTTCTTGAGCCGGTTGACATCATCCTTGATAGTTTGCAAATCAAGCACAGGGCTGAGGCTTTCAATCCTCTGCGTGATGTCCAACACATACGTGCTCAACTTTTCCATTTGTTGAAGAGTAGGGACACCCTGGGGGTTCTCAACAACCATGTCATCCGTAGTCTCTTCGGTCTCTTTGGGCACACCACCAGCAAGGGAGTTATCACTATCATTAACTAGGCCCATCAGGGGGATAGATTGCATCACCTGTTCAGCCATTTTTAACTCCAGGTCCAAGTTACCGGAGTCTAGGGATTTGCTATCAGAAATTTCCACGCCCATAAGACCCTCAGTGCCCATGTTCATAGGGGTAATATCCTTAACATCAATGGGGTCCTTGGTTTGCATTTCAGACTTACCTATGTCAATGACACCAACAGTGGTCGGAACCATGGGGTCCCTAGTCGTATTCACATCCACAACACCCCCATCAGGGGCCCCCATAGTGGTATTAGGGTCCTCTTCCTCCTTGTCCCCAATGGGGTCCTCCTCGTCCCCAATGGGGTCCTCCTCGAAGTCCAGATTCTTGATCACAAGGGTCTTCTTTTTGCAGCTTTTGGAAGCTAGTCTGGAGGATCTCCTTTTAACCTCAGAATCAGGGGAAGGATTGTCGTTCTCAGCATCCTTAGAGGAAGAATTGTCATCAAAGACAATGCGTTTGCGTTTAGTAGGGGTTTTGCCTTTGCCCTTGGATAGGGAGCGGGAAGCACTGGGAGAGGCAGAAAGAGTTAAACTGGGGGAGACCGCCGATAAGGAAACTGCCGAGGCCTAAGCAGGCAGGGACATGGTGGCCGTAGCAAAGCCCTCATGGGGATATTGGAAGAATATAGGGAAAGCCATAGACAGGGCCACAAGTTGCTGAGGAGTAGGCATGGGGGGCTAAGAGAGCGAAAGGTTTCGGGAGGGGGGGGGGCAAAGGGCCTCATGGAATTTATACAACCTCTAAATGAGGCCCTGGTGAAGGAGGTAGGGTGAATTATCCCCATGCTTGGGATCCATGGTGTCTTTAACAAAAATTTCTAAAGAGTGCAGTAAATAAAACGACAGACAAAGCAAAGCATTGTTGTGGAAGTGATTGAGGAGGGGCAAATGATAGTAGTAGAATACCTTATGCTTGCCTTCGAGAGTCAAGTACTTCATGATCATAAGGTAGATCATGTTCCAGTACGGGTGTTTGAGCTCCTCCTGAGAAAACCCACCTTGCAATTTGACAGGTTCTTCATGGTTACAGAAGAATCATTTCAAACCTTCGCTATTTGCAACATGGCTAGTACGCTTCCAGCGGCGGCCGTCAAGGGTTAGCTTTGTAGCTTGGGCAATAGTCTCCTCAGAGACATCAAAGGCAATGCCACCAACCGAGACATGCCTCCTAGACTAGGAGGAGGCAAAAGCAATCGAGAGCTTCTCATCTTGGCCCTTCAGGCAATCCAAAAAATCGGCAACCCCACCTTCAACACATAAATTCCAGACCAGGGGGTCATTTTTAAAATCATCTGGATTATCTGATTCATATCTAACTCTGTCGCTCCCCATATCCTCTGCCAATAGAGCTTCTTTAGTCATGAAAAAAATAGCATAGAGAAAGTTGCAGAGACCCTTTGAGAAGCCAGCCAAGAAGAGATAATGGGAAGTGTGCGAGCCCAACATCAATAAATGAGAAATGAAGTTGGGCGGATGGGAAAAATGAAGTCACTTTTAGAAATGATTTCCTGGTTACGAGGCATTAAGAGTCAGCAAATACCGGTGGCAACCAACACGTTACCAATCCAATCGTACCTCATCATGACTCTGCAAGCCCAAAGGAATTGCCAACACAACAACACATGCATCATCGCTAGCCTGGTCGAACGAGTCACCACCACACTAGAAGGGATTGAAGGGATATTCCCAATATTTGAATTGTGAAACCAACACCTCCAGACTACCTTGAGGGAAGAGAGGAGGGTAAGGGAATCACTTGGCAACCGCTCAATCATTAGTAAAGATTTTGGATTTCTCTTCCTAAAGAAAGAAGTTAACATGGTCCAGGAGGGAATTGTGACTCCTCCAACATCTCAAACCTGAGATGTTTAGGCCAATGGCTGCCATGGCATTTGCCACAATGTTGCCTTCCCTAAGGATATGCATAATTTTGAATGAGTCAAGCCCAAAAATGAGCCTCAGGGTGTCCCTAATGGTTACCTCAATTGTCCAATTAAGCGTATTCCGCCCTCTGACAACATCAATGATGAGCTTGGAGTCACCCTCAATGTCCATAATCCTGATTCCCATGGCGAGGGCAATGTGGATTCCTCAGGCTAAGGCCATCGCTTCAGCCTGATTAGAGGAATGCCCATTCAGGTTACCCGCATAAGAAGCAACAAGGGACCCCAAATGGGATCTAATAACCCCTCCGCCAGCAGCCAGGTCCTCCGACAACCCCATTAAAATTGAGTTTAAAATTTGTAGTCGAAGGGAACTAGACCGTGCTCTGTCTTAGGAGTCTCTTAGAGTAGTCAACAAGAGAGAACAAGGGGGGAAGGTTCCAGTATCTAGCAATTTCCCATTCCCAGGTAGAGGGGGGATTGGACGCCATCCGAGTTTTAGAAACAAAGATATTCTCAAGAATCAACTTAAGGAATCGAGGAAACATAGTTTCTACAAAGGCCTCTTTGTCTCTGAATATCCTGCCATTCCTTTCCTTCCAGATACTCTAGCTCATGTCGGGGGATCTACTTCCACAGTTGTTGGACAAGGGGGTTGGAAGAGGGGCCCTGAAACTCCTGAGACAGATTTAAGAAAATTATCATTCATAATCCAACATATATTAAGCTTGTTGTAGACCATCCCCCAGAGCTCCCGAGTGAAGACATAGTGGAGGAAGAGATGAGCAAAACTTTCTTCATCATTTTTACAGAGGATGCATGTGTTAGGGAATTGGAATCCCCACAACTTGGGTCAAAATTTTGTTGAGGAGAGAAGTCCACCAGAAGAAATTAACCTTGGGGATGAGTTGGGGATTCCAGACCTCTTTCCAGATAGAGGTGTAAACAGGTTCTCTAAGTAAGCTAGTGTAGGCAGTTCTGATAGAGAAGTCTCCAAAGGGGTCCCACTTCCAAATAAATCTATCCTCCCTAGGAAACAGGGGGAGGAATATACCAGCCAAAAGCTTTTGGAGCTCTCTAGCACCAGGGAGGAGGAAGGGATGATCAATGCAACAATCCTCCAAGGCCCTCCAAGTGCGGTTGCTGAAATAATCATTGACCCTTTCACCAAAGAAGCTTTTGGTGGCATCCCGGAGCCTTCTCAGAGAGGGGGAAGAAGCAAGGGGTCTCTCTCCTAACCAACAATCTTCCTAGAAGAGAATATTCCTCCCATTTCCAATAAGCCACCTCAAGCCATGAGATAAAGGGTCCTTGCAGCTCAAGAAAATGCATAGAAAATTCTCTACTAAAATTCCACATTCATGAAAAATGAATAAAGATAAAAATATTTCATTTTGATTTGAGTTTTAATAGTTTTAAAAGCTTTAAAATTCCATACATTATTTTAGTAAAAATCATATTTTAAATTTTAAAAATAATTTATTTTAATTTTTTCTTTTAGACTTTTTTATTTTTTCTCTTAGACTTTATATCTATTATTTTTTACTAGTTTTTTAAAATTTATATTATTAAAATAATAAATATAATATATTGATAGTAAATTATAGATTTATTTTTTTTAATAATAAATTATATATTTAAAACTTCTTAAATTTAAATTTAGACATTATACATTATATTAAATTTAAATTTATTATTTTGAACTTGCGTCTCTTGTTTACATGAAAAAAAGAATGAAAAGCACAAAGAGAACAGAAATCGTAAGGCATCTTCCCTACAAGAAAGGCCATAAACATTGGCGAATGGCAAATTTTGAACTTGCAGAGGGGTTTGAATTTTGAACTTACACAGGGGTTTGAATTTTGAAATTGAAAGCTTTGTTGCACAAACAACATCATGGTCAAAATTATGAATGGTTTTACTGTATTTTAGTATTGTTAGACGAATTTACAAAAGAGTCAAATTTAATAAAATAGAAAAAATTTACTTTATTATTTTTAAATAATAATTTCATCTTAAACTCTTTTTATGCAAATATCTACAATTTCACAATACATTTCAAATTATTTTATTACTAATAATAAATCTAGATTTTTGCATGTAAGTAAATGCATTTTCTATTGTTTTTGATTAATAAAGTAGTGAGAACAAGGGCACTGGCCCTTTACATAACATAACTATTAACGAGACCACAGTGCAAAAACAACATTAACAACATTAATGCATTTTATATTGTTTTCTACTCTAAACTAACCATATTATTGGCAGGAACTTGAGGCTCTGGGTCTCTTGTTTACATGAAAAAAGAATGAAAAACACAAAGAGAAGAGAAATCGTAAGGCATCTTCCCTACAAAAAAGCCCATAAATGTTGGCGAATGGATTTCCCAATCACCGTTAACATCATGGTCAAAATTATGAACGGTTTTACTGTATTTTAGTATTGTTAGACAAATTTACAAAAGAGTCAAATTTAATAAAATAGAAAAAAAATATTTTATTATTTTTAAATAATAATTTAATCTTAAACTCTTTTATGCAAATATCTACAATTTCACAATACATTTCAAATTATTTTATTACTAATAATAAATCTAGGATTTTGCATGTAAGTAAATGCATTTTCTATTGTTTTTGATTAATAAAGCAGTGAGAACAAGGGCAATGACCCTTTACATAACATAACTATTAATGGGACCACAGTGCAAAAACAACATTAACAACATTAATGCATTTACTATTGTTTTCTACTCTAAACTAACCATATTTGTTAGAGTAATTGGGTCTTTACTTGATTAATTAAACAATATTTGTTTAATTCTTTAAGTTCCCAATTATCTTTTTACACTTAAGCTAACATTAGGTGCATACAATTAATTATTTTAATTAATTATTATGTGCAACCCTAGGGTTTTCCCTTTTTAGGGTTTCTTGACCTATTAGAGGTTAATTTTTCTTTTCATTGTATTATCTTTCACAATACATTCTTGGTGAATTGGAGCTCTCATATTTTGAGAATATTTTTCTTGTGTTTTGTATGTTCTTTAGATTTTGCTTCATTGTTTTTCCTTGTAACAGGTTATTCGGCTTGTAGAAGATCTTCAGGCTACTGTGGGGTTGTATTTCTCAACTCCTATATGGTATCAGAGCTCAGATCTGTAGCTACCTGTTTCCCTGTTTTTTGAGAATTTTGCATTTGAAGCAGATCTGGGGTTTTAGGCATTTTTTTGTGTGCTTAAGGTTAAGGTTTTTTTTTGTCTGAGCACTCTGGGCCTAAACGGACCTCACCATCGTGCTCAGAAGGCCTAGAAACCCCTATAGTCATATAAAATTTGTCCTTTTTTGACTCCTGAGCATTTGGGTTATATTTTTTTTCTCCCAGCCAGGCCGTACGACCCTGGCATGCAAATCGAGAAAAAAATTTCAATTTTTTTTTTTTTTGCCTTTTTACAGCATGCAGGCCGGTTTTTTAAATTTTTATTAAATTTTTATTTTTTTTGCAAGGGCAAGTCGAGCGAGCAGGGCGAAATAAAGTTTAAAAATAAAAAAATAAAATTTGTTTGTGTTGGGCACCGGACCTGACAGTCCGACACTGTACGACCCTGCGGACCTGTCAGGCCGGCCCCACCTGGCCCTGCCGGCTGTCCTTGGCTCTGGCTCCGGCACCCAGCCCCCGCCGGCTGCAGAAAACCTGGCCCTTCGGACACCACAGGCCCCACCGGCTACAACCTTTGGCGATGGAACCTCGCCGGCCCCGACCCCCCGCCGGCTCCGGCAACCCCGCCACTCCGGCCTCCACCCACTGACAGCCCCCGCTCCGCTCAGCCGGGCCGTGCTGCCTCTGCCTGGCCCCTGCTCCACTCCGCCCCCGCTCTACCCAAGCTTTGCCCGGCAAGTGCTCCGCTCAGCCAGGGCCGCACCACCTCCACCCGGCCCGAGCCCCTCCTCCACCTGGACCCCCACTAGCTCCTCCTCTCTAGTCCTTTTGAGAGGGGGTTGGTTTTTTGGGCCTAGATTGTGCATTTGGAGTCGAATTTTGGCGAACAAATAGGCATTGGAAAGGTGATTCTGAGCTGGACCTCGTGGTGGTAGACTTTTTTCCTGAATCTACTGTTTGACTATGTTTTTTTACCAGTCAAAGTTGGGCTTCTTTTTTGCACTTCCGGGGCTGTAGAATGGGCAAACGGACTCCGTTTTTCAAAAACGAATAGGCGTTGGAAAGATCTTAGTATGCCCTATTTATATTTGTGATACTTTTTCTCATAATTTTCACCAGGTACATGAGATATCAGTTTGAAGTTTTTTTTGCTTATGCACTACTTCCTTCTCATTACTATGTACTAGGGTTTGGGTTTCTCTATTGTGGAGAGGTGTTTTTTTTCTCACTTTCAGTTATTTATATCAGAAATCAAGAACACGTAAACTCTCAAAACAAACAAACCCTTCTGCATCTTCTGTCTATTCTGAAAGATCACATAATAAAAACAACCAACAAGCAGGTGCAGGTGCAGAGTTTTCTTTGTTCTCATGGCAGATCCTTCAGTTGAGTTGTTGACTTCACACAACTATCACACCTGGAATCCCCGCATCACGAGGCTTCTCAGGTCATGAGGGTTGTGGGCTTCTTTGGATGAGGTTCAACCAGACCTACAACGTCCTTATGAGATTCTTATGTACCGAAACAAGCTGGATGAGGCCATGGGTTTGATCTCTTTGCATGTCTCCGACAGTCTTCTATTTCACCTTGATGAGTTTCTTACTCCTCGGGATATGTGGTTGAAGTTTGATTCTCTCTTCGGAAGGGTCAATGAGATTCGGGCATTACAGATTGAGGCAGAGTTGACTTCTTTGTTACCTGATTCCTTTCCCACTATTGAGGATTTTTTGAACAAATTCAAGACTACTAGATCTGTTCTTTAGGGATGTGGAAAGAACAAGACTGATACAGAGTGCATTCATTTGATTCTTTCGAAGCTTCGGGGTCACTTTCAATTTTTTGCCTCTGCTTTCTACTCCACCATGGATGGCTTGGGTACTAATTTCACCATGCCTACCTTTGATGTCTTTTGTGAGCAATTGTCTCGTGAGTAGTCTCATCTTTCTCAGCTGAATACACTCTCAGGCTCCAAGAACAAAGCATTGGTTGCTCAGTCCTCTAAGGAGAAGGAGAAATAGAAGCAGAAACCGAAGCCGAAAAAGCCTTCTGTAGGTAGTGAGAATTCCTCCAAGCCTGCTCCTAAGTCTGATTCAAAACCATTTCCTCCCAAACAAGGGAAATCTTCACAGTCCGATAAGTCTTCCTCCAAGACTAAGAAGAAATCATTAGACACTTGCAGTTTTTGTGGCAAGGACGGACATCTAGTTTCCAGGTGTTGGAAACGATTAGAGGCTTTAGAGGAAGCCATGCAGCAACATCACATTTCCTCACCTCAGGCGTCTTCTCCTTCCACAGGGAAAGGTCATGCTCTCACTGCTAGAGCTTCAACCTATGGGTCCACATGGATTCTAGATTCTGGTGCTTCTCACCATATGACACACACTCAGCAGTTGGTTACTTCTCTTGCCTCTTGTGGTACTTCACAGATTGCAGTGGGTAACTCAGTTCAGCTTTCCGTCTCGGGTTCAGGTTTTGTCTCTTTGGATGGGGGTACTCTTTAGGATGTTCTGATTGTCCCTGACATCTTGATGAACCTCCTATCCATTTATCAGATTTGCCACTCTAGCTCCAGTAAGACAGTTGAGTTCTCACCTCATGATGTGGTTATTCGGGACCTCCATGACCCTGATTTGGTTGTGGCTTCTGGTAGTGTGGATTCTGCATCTCGTCTCTACAGATTTGACGAATTTGAGCCCTCTTCAGGTACAGGTTCATCTCTCATAGAACATGCAGATTCAGTGAGTAAGCTTTGGCATGAGCGATTGGGCCATGTCAATTATAGATATCTTCAGCAGATGAGTACACAGGCACTTGTTCTTGGGCTCCCACAAATTTCCTACACTGATGGTGTTTGTCATGGTTGTGTGCTTGTCAAGCATCACAGAGATCCCTTTCTGAAGGGGAGAGCCTCTCGTGCTTTGGCACCCTTGGAGTTGATTCACAGTGACCTCATGTCATTTCCCACTCCTTCTTTTTCAGGGGCCAAGTATGTACTCACTTTTATTGATGACTTTTCCAGACGCACATGGGTGTACTTTCTTAAGTACAAGTCTGATGTCTTTGATTCCTTTTGAATCTTCAAGACATATGTAGAGAAGCAGTCTGGCTATTCTATTCGACGGATACGTACAGATAATGGGGGGGAGTATGTGAATTAGGCTTTCAGAGATTTTTGCATTGAGCATGGTTTGCAGCATTAGTTTACTGTTCCCTACACCCCTCAGCAGAATGGTGTCACTGAACGCAAGAACAAAACTTTACAGGAGATGGCGAATTGTATGATTCAGTCTAGGTCCATGGATTCGTCTTTTTGGGCTGAGGCAATCAATTGTGCCAACTATATTCAGAATTGGATGCCTCACAAGGCTATTCGACATATGACTCCTGAGGAGGCTTGGTCTCATGACAAGCTTGATGTTTCCTTTTTTGAGTATTTGGTAGTGAGAAATGGGCCTTTATTCCTGATGCTCAAAGGAAAGCCATGGAGTGGAAGAGTCGACCACTCATTTTTGTTGGCTACTGTGAGGATGTTAAGGCATACAGGTTGTTTGATCCTGATTCCAGAGAGGTCCTGTTTCGACGGGATGTTCAGTTTGATGAGCGTCTTCCCACAGTGGATACCCCAACTCCAGTGTCTACTCCTCTGCCTACTCCGGCCACTGCACCCCTTCAGGATCTTTTTGAGGATGATTCTGATGATGGTGTTGATGATCCACCATCCCCACCCCCACCATCCCCACCTCCACCTGCTCCACCTTAGATGCCCAAGTGGGCTCACCTTACTGTTGTGGCTGTAGGTCCTATGGCTGGTGATCCTTCAGATACTTGTCGCACTCGTTCTCATACTGTGGGTTCTAGTCTTTTGAGTCATGCTATTTCAGATGATCCTCAGAAGTTTTCCGAGGTGACAGGTCACCCTGAGTGGGATTGTACTATGGAGGAGGAGTATTCTTCTTTGATGAGGAATCATACTTGGGATCTCTGTCCTCTTCCTAAGGGCAGAAAAATGGTTAGGTGTCACTGGTTGTATTGCACTAAATATGCTGCTGATGGTTCCATTGATAAGTACAAAGCACGTCTTGTTGTGAAGAGTTTTTCACAGGTTGAGGGTATTGATTACTCCGAGACATTTGCCCCTGTTACCAAGATGAATTCCATTCGCTTTGTACTATCTCTTGCAACTTCTCGGCGTTGGCCTGTTTTTCAGATGGATGTGAAGAGTGCCTTCTTGCACGGGGATCTACAGGAGGAAATCTACATAGAACAACCTCAGAGATTTGTGCAGGATAGTTATTTGGTTTGTAGACTTCGGGGTTCATTGTATGGTCTCAAACAGGCCCCTCGAGCTTGGTATGAGAAGATGGACTCTTTCTTGCTCTCCATTGGGTTCTCCCGCAGTCATTCTGATCACACCGTCTACATTTATCTTCTTGAGGGTGACATCTTGATTCTTGCGCTATATGTTGATGATCTTCTCATCATGGGTAGCTCATCATCTATGATTTAGCATATTCAGCGTGACTTGATGGATCAGTTTGAGATGACAGATCTCGGTCTATTGCACTATTTCCTTGGTCTTCAAGTGATTCAGTCTTCTGATGGGATCTCTCTCTACCAGTAGAAGTATGCTTTTGACATGCTTCAACGCTTCAGCAGGCTTGAGGAAGCTTTGACATGCTTGATTGCAAGCTTGCTCCCACTCCATTTCAGTCAGGGGTTGTTTTGACTACAACTTGTCCCACTCCTTCAGTCGATTCTACACTTTACAGGCAATTGGTTGGCAATTTGTTGTACCTGACTCACACCCATCCTGATATTTCCTTTGCGGTTGGTCTTGTCTCTCGATTCTCCCATGATCCTCATGAGAGTCATTGGCAAGCTGCCAAACGCATTTTGAGGTACATTCAAGGCACTAGTTCTCATGGCATTCATTACACATCAGGGGAACCTCACATTGTTGGCTACACTAACTCAGATTGGACTGGTGATGTCACTGATCGGAAGTCTACTTCTGGCTTTGTTTTCTGTCTTGGCTCTGGTCCTATCACATGGTCTTGCAAGAAGTAGACTGCTCATGCATTATCATCTACAAAGCCTGAGTACCGAGTTGCTGTGCTCGCTAGTCAGGAGATCTTATGGCTTTGACAGTTGATGACTGAGTTGGGTTTTCCTCCTAATAGTCCCACTGTTCTTTGGTGTGACAATCAGAGTGCTATTCATATTTCCCGCAACTTGGTAGAGCATCAGCGGACGAAGCACATTGAGCTTCACATGCATTTCATCCGTCAGTTGATTCACGATGGTGTTCTCATTCTGGAGTACATTCCCACTTCTGAGTAGGTTGTAGACATCTTCACGAAACCTTTTGCATCACCGCGCTATCTTCAGTTGTGCTCTATGCTTGGGGTGAAGGAAGTTGTCCTTGGGGGGTCTTTATGAGGCCTTCCTTCCTTCTTCTTCTTTCAGCATGTTCTTTTATCTCTTTTTGGAGAGGAGGTTTTTCCCACTGGGTTTTCTCCTTTGTCTCCGTTTCATAGAGATTTCATTATATTTGGGTACCTTATCAGGCCTTGTTGCCGGGACCCATCTTCTATGCTTTCAGTAGTTGTTCTAGGTTTTAGCTTCTCCCTAAGTCTAGCTTAAGGGGGGGTGTTAGAGTAATTGGGTCTTTACTTGATTAATTAAACAATATTTGTTTAATTCTTTAAGTTCCCAATTATCTTTTTACACTTAAGCTAACATTAGGTGCATATAATTAATTATTTTAATTAATTATTATGTGCAAGCCTAGGGTTTTCCCTTATTAGGGTTTCTTGACCTATTAGAGGTTGATTTTTCTTTTCATTGTATTATCTTTCACAATACATTCTTGGTGAATTGGAGCTCTCATATTTTGAGAATATTTTTCCTGTGTTTTGTATGTTCTTCAGATTTTGCTTCATTGCTTCTCCTTGTAACAGGTTATTCGGCTTGCAGAAGATCTTCAGGCTACTGTGGGGTTGTATTTCTCAACTCCTATAATATTATTGGTAGGAACTTGAGGCTTTGCGTCTCTTGTTTACATGAAAAAAAGAACGAAAAGTGCAAAGAGAAGAGAAATCGTAAGGCATCTTCCCTGCAAGAAAGCCCATAAATGTTGGCGAATGGATTTCCCAATCACCGTTTACTGTGCATTTTTTTTGGAAATAAATGTTATACTACCACTTTTCATGAAACACCTATCCAACTTAAAAATGCATAGAAAATTCTCTACTAAAATTCCACATTCATGAAAAACGAATAAAGATAATAATATTTCATTTTAATTTGAGTTTTAATAGTTTTAAAAGCAATAAAATTCCGTACATTATTTTAGTAAAAATCATATTTTAAATTTTAAAAATAATTTATTTTAATTTTTTCTTTTAGACGTTTTTATTTTTTCTCTTAGACTTTATATCTATTATTTTTTACTAGTTTTTTAAAATTAATATTATTAAAATAATAAATATAATATATTGATAGTTAATTATAGATTTAATTTTTTTAATAATAAATTATATATTTAAAACTTTTTAAATTTAAATTTAAATTTATTAAAAATATTATATTATAATATACATTATACAAATAAATGATTGTAAGATATATATTATATGTAAATTTAAATAATATTATTATTTAATTTTTTTAAATATATGTATAGATAAATAATAGTAAGCTTTTAATAATTATTATCATTTATATATAGGTTGAATTAAACAAAAAATAATTTGTGTTTGTATTATATTGATTCCTCATTTAAAATGGCATTAAGGGTGTTTAATAATAATGTTTCAAATGCAATCTCTCTCTCTCTCTCTCTCTCCCTCCCTATCTCTCCATTTGAATCTATTTATCTCTTCCAACTCTATCCTGTTACAAGCTAGGGTTGCCGTTGCACCAAAAGATCGACCTTTCAATGCTCGATACAACCACTAACTTATAGAATCCATAGGAGGCTATTAAACCATGTCACGAATCCCCACGAGGGACGTTGGCCCACTACCAACAATCCCCCTCCCAACATCACTTGCCGCGACCTACATGATTCGAACCTGTGACCAAGCTCTGATACCACTTGTTACAAGCTAGGGTTGCCATTGCACCAAAAAATCAACCTTTCAATGCTCGATACAACCACTAACTTATAGAATCCACAGGAGGTTGTTAAACCATGTCGTGAATCCCCACGAGGGACGCTGGCCCACTGCCAACATATCCATCCCTCTCTCCCCTCTCTCTTTATGTGTCTCTCCTCTCCACATCTCTCTCCTTCAACTTCACCTCTATCTTCCTCTTTATTTCTATTCCCCAGCTTTATCTCCTTATCCTCCCCTCTCCCACCCTTCCTCTACTTATCCATCTTCATATTCATCATTCTATTCCTCTCTCTCCCTCTCTCGCTATTGCAAACATAACATGAGCACATGGTAAAGGAACCTAATTATCTTTCTTATTGAAATTTTTTGCTTCAATCATGTTTGGATCCATGTAATTGAGTGCATATTTGATTAGTACCCCTCCTTGATCAGACTCTTTTTGTATGTTTTTGATTGACTTCAGTGGAACATTATTGTATATTGATTCAGATTTTATGCGATGTTATTTCATGTTTTATCTGGATCTGTGGTGTATGATTTTATGCAGTATCTCAGTGCTTATGATTAATGTTATTTTATGGATCATTATCATGGACTGACACTCTTACCTTATATGTGCGATGCGTTATTTATATGTTGTGTGGTTGCAAGTGTATTGGGATGAGAGGGGATGATTTTCCTTCACTCACTCCGATGAGACAGGGAACGTTATGATTCTCCTTCATCAGTGTGTGTATAGTGTCTGTATATATATTTGTCTATATGCATGTGTGGTTCTTTGGTGCAGGACATTGCAGGTACTAGTACCGGGTAGGTACAGGGTATCGACTCTACCTAGTTTCACAGGTTTGAGCATGCCTTATATGTCTGATGAGAGTGGAAGAGATAGTTGTTGGACCTTAACGTGATCCATAGTTACACTTGTGTGAGTGTTGTCAGTTGGTTGTCTTTCTCGTCTGGTCGGTATGCGAGTCATAGTGCTTTGGTTTGGTCATTTGTGAGTCGTTATTTGATCATCCTTCGTGCACGTGTTTCTTTTTTATTTAAATGGTTATTTAATTGAGTAGATGATGTTATTTTTATGTTGGCGTAATTAGTTAATTATTATGCTCTGAGATTATTGATTTGATTAAATTAATGATTTGCTAGATTAAATGGTTAAATGGCTTATTTCATTG
The DNA here is from genome assembly GCF_030272615.1 of Cryptomeria japonica. NCBI lineage: Eukaryota > Viridiplantae > Streptophyta > Pinopsida > Cupressales > Cupressaceae > Cryptomeria > Cryptomeria japonica. Next base: position 550,524,044 of record NC_081414.1, on the reverse strand, counting down.
TGAATAGTTGTTTCATTATATTATAAAAAGGAAATAAGTAATTGCCTAGCCATTTAAATGTCAAATGCTCATGTTGAAAGAAAGTATTTTGGAAATAGAAAATTTAATAAAAGCTTTTCCTTTTTTACCTTTCCATTTGACTTTTGTATTTTATTTATTAGAAAAGAATTGTTTTTGGAAAAGAGAAAACTTGATTGCTTTTTACTTTTTAAATAATTTAATTAGATTGGGTGGAGAAAACTTGGAACCTAAAAAGTTTAGGTTGAAATTATTTTCCCCATATATTCTTGGAAATTCACGGGAAGAGGAGGGCAAAAAATTTGGAAGAGAAATTTGGGAAACCAATCTGAAAGAGGAGCTGGAATTTGATTTGGTTTGCAAGGATCGAGTTTCTTCCATCATTTTGCTTGCTAAGTTTGCTTCAAGGTTGGATAATCTCTTCTTGTTTTAAATTTAATTTTGTATTTTTTAGTTGTTTCCCATGTGTTGGAAAAGATGCAAATCTCCTTGTAGATTCTTGTGGAATGATTGGAATAGAAGAAAGTGTGCCTATTATTGTTGATTTTGTGAAGCTTATATCATATGATTGCTTATAGGAAAGAAATGGTTCATTTCTCTATTTGCTGTATGTTTTGTTCTTGAAAATCAACTTCTTGAATTACCTCTTCTATTTGGAATAGAATGAATTCGATTGGTTTGTTGTGTGCTTCCTAGTACCTAATTGCTCAAGATTTGGGGTTTATGTTGGCAAAATTTGGTTATTGATTTTTGCTTGATGCAAGGAATTCTTCCTATGTATGGAAGTAAGGAAATTTGATTTTTATCCTTCTCCTACCCGTTGAATTCTTCTATTGTTTCCTAAATCATTATCTATTGGGTTCTTGTGTGATTTTATTTCACCATTTACCTTATTGGTAAATATCCCTTTGAATTTAGATCTTGGCACTCTATGTGTGTGCCCGTGAAATGATCAGGGAATAAATCATTTTCATGTTTAAACGGTTTTGTGGCATATTGATTTTTAATGGTTTAGGAAGCATGCAATTATTTTATTTGTGGACTTTACCTTACCCGTGGTGGGCTAGTCCCACCATGTGGGTCAGTAGTGTGTGCTACCTGCAGGTAGCAAAGCTATCGGTTGGTAGGACTGCTATCAGTCGATAGTGGCTGCTATCAGCGATAGCAGCACTACCGGTCGGCAGCAACAGTACTGTGGGTTGGCCTTGGCCCCGCGTCACCTTGTACCCTTCATGGTACAACCCTTTCTATGTGCTATGAATTTAATTTTTTTTGGCATAAATGAAATATTTTTAAGTTGGTTTTTATGTTAAAAATAAATGATAAGTTTCAAGGTGATTTTAATTATGTGGATTTAATAAATTTATTTATTGAAATCAAGGCATAAATTACTAATTCAAATTGGTAGATTTTGGATGTTTTATGGAAATCGATTATACACCTGTATAATTCATATTGTTATTTAGTTGAAAAATAAATATGGATTTCATTCTTGATGGAATATTGTTTTGGAAATTGAATAGATGTGAATGTTGTAAAGGAGTGTTTATTTAATTTTCAATCAATGATGTTGCAAGTGCTTATGATGCTGATTTTCTCAAAGACTGTTTGAGTGCAGACTTAGTGAAATTAGCTTTCCTTGCAAGAGTTATATTGTGTTATTTCTGGTCTATGGTTCAGTCATCCTGTGGTGGCGTATTTGGTACCTTTGACCAAGTGATATATGATGACTTCATTGTCTTAACCATGTAGTGTCTTTGCCTTATGGTTAACCAAGAGTCAGTTGTCCTTCTTTTGACCACTTGATTTTGGATAGTGGTGTTATGGCTGTCTGCTTCGCCATAGGGTCCTTGTGGAGTGACCATGTTTGTTTAGTGTCCTTTGAGAGAGTGGCTTTCGAGTGGGGGTTGCGCCCAAAGTGGTTGGCAAGATAACCCATCGAAAGTCAGATAATAAAGTGATAATCTAATTAATTGATTAGGTGGGTAGTTCATAACATTAAATAAGATATTGTACCTCGCGCATAGGTGAGTGCTTGTACAAGGCTCATAATATAGTGAGAAGGCCTTGAATGGCAAACCGACCACCTTGTCTTCACGAAAGGCTGGTGGGGTCCGCATGAGACTTAGTTGGAGCCAGAGGTTTGGGAAAGGTTAGAGGCCGACCATGGTAACCATCATAAGCTATGTGATGACACTCTCTCTTTAGGTTCACTTGTGTATTTGTGATGTTGAGTCACCTGGATATTGTGGAGTCATTTTGTGCTATCATGGAGTCGTATTGTTCTATCGACCATGTTATGCTTTTTTTTGCTTGAGGGTCCTCTTCTATCTCCTAGCATAGTGGGGTGATTCCATTTTGGGAATTAAGAGGTCGGGTAGTAGTGCCACTTCCCATCTGATATTCTTGTTCATACCTTCATGCGAGGATTGGCTTCGCAGGTGTTTCTGTGGATCATGGCTCATGCTTTATCTCATGTTGGAGATTATTGTTATTTGGAGACCTATGTGGTCATTGTATCATGATCTTTGTAACCTTGTATTTGGTTAAGTTGTATCTTTATATGTATATTGAGAAGCCAGGTATTGGAAGAGCAATGTAATCCTAAGTTTGGGATGTTATTTATCAGCTTTCTTTATGATTGTGTAAATGCTTATTGAAGAGAAATTATATTGTATCCTTTAAATCTTTCAATGGTGTAATCTGTTATTGCATATGGCTTCTTGTGATCATTAAGTTAATGATGGATTATTGGATTAATCTTAATTGTAAAATTTATCTTTTGGTTTTAATTCTTCGTTGGTAACCCTTAAGGAATTCTGGTGTAAGTCTCCCGCTTGTGTTATCGTGCATGTTGTGTTTTATGTACCTATTATGTTTATACTTTAAAAAAAAAAATTGTTTCACGTTTGATGTGGGTTTTCCTTCGGGGTTATTGGCAGGGCATTACATTTGGTATCAAAGCCTATGTTTCAACACTAGGTACTCTGGGTTTGTAGTGAGCCCATTCGCGTTGACCTTTTGGGTAGGTCTTGTGGTGTGACTTCCTTGCTTCTTTCCTTGCCTTTGATCTGAACTTTTCTTTCTTGTGTAGTGTTAGGTCAAGGCTAGGAAAGCCAAGGGAGGTGGCTATGTTGGTGGCCGCACCAGAGGCAGAGGAGGAGGACGGGGTCGAGGTTTTGACCGCCATAGTCCTTTGCCACCACCCACTAATGCAAGTGTGGATCGGAATCAGTCTATTCATTAGGAGGGACCACATTTAGGAGAGAAGGTTCCCAAAAGGGAAGAGCTACGATAGATGTTCCAGGAGGTACTAGCTAGACTAGGCCCCAGACCTGAGGTGGATCAGCCCATCCGTGCCCAAGTAGAGGAGTCCCATCAGCAGATTCCAGAGAGAGAGAGATCTCCTAGAGGGAGAGAGGTCCCAGTGGACCAGGATCCAGCTAACATGGGGCACATGGGGGACTTGATGAGGTCCAATCCTCCTTTCTTTGATGATAAAGGTATTGGTCTCGAGGTAGAGACCTGGCTTATCAATTTAGATCAGTGTTTCACCATGTATCGTTATGGTAGCAACACCAAGGCAAGATGCGCTATCATGCATCTTGAGAGTTTCACATCTATCTGGTGGCGGTTAGAGGAGGAGAGGATTGATGTGAGCATTAACACCATGTCATGGAAGATCTTTCTAGAGAGATTCAGGGCACGATTTCTCTCACCCCAATGGAGGCAGTCGCGTACAGACAAGTTATATGCTTTGCGCTAGTTTAGGTTGTCTATAGATTAGTTTGAGCATAGGTTCTATGAGCTCAAATAGTATGCCGAGATTGGCAATGATGAGGCTATGCTTGTTCAACACTTCTTGAGGGGTCTTAATGACCGCATCAGTGGAGGAGTGATACTTTTTGAGCCTGCTTCAGTAGAGGCAGCCATGGAAAAAGCCAGGCTAGTGGAGCAGAACCTTAGCCGTGCTCATGGCAGCTAGCCTGGAGTTTAGATTGGGAGTGATCCTTTCAGTGGGTCTAGAGGGAGAGGGAATCAATCCTAGACTACTGCACCTTTTGGGGGTCCTCAGGCAACTACTAAGGGTGGTTAGCAACAACAGTAGCAGCCATCGAGACCGAAGCAGTCTCAGGGTCAGTAGGGTGGCAACTCTCAGTTTTGGAAGAGCAAGAACTGGTAGAGGAATAGGTAGACCTTTCTAGGGCAGTCCTCTTAGGACCCTAGTGGGGAAAGCTTTCAGCAATCCAGTGGGTCATCCGGGAGTAGAGGACCCATTAGAGGAGCTTGCTTCTCCTGTGGTCAGTTTGGCCACAAAGCTACTCAATGCCCTGAGCATCCTCACTAGATGAGTAGCCAAAGGCCAGTCGCATCAGAGATGACAGTGGGGGATGCTGGTAGATCCCATAGAGTATTTGCAATGGTGGATGACCGCCAGGCTGAGCATCAGAGTACCATGATTGAGACTACTGGTTTGTTGTGTGGTATTCCTATCTCTATACTTTTTTATTCTAGTGCTTCAGATTCTTTTATTTCTTCATCCATTGTGGGGTGGTGTGGGCTCGTGTTTGCTAAGCAGGTGGATAGGTGGCAAGTAAAGTTGGCTACCGGTGTGCATGTGTTTGTAGATGCCTTCGTTCCCAGTTGTGAGTTGGACCTAGGACCCTTTGTCACTTTAGTTGACCTTCGAGTCATTCCTTTGGGGTCCTATGGAGTTGTGTTGGGGATGGATTGGTTATCATCTCACAATGCTCATGTAGACTGTCATCTGAAGACAATAGAGTGTTTATATGACCATGATAGGAGAGTGGGGATCGTTGGAGTTCAACGATTAATATCCTTACATATGATTTCCGCTTTGCAACTTAGGCGGTGCATGCGTCAAGGGTATCAACTTTTTGCAGGTGCTCTTGAGGATATGGATGATGAAGAGAGTTGATAAATTGCTCTTGATGGTCACCCTATTCTTTGAGAGTATGTTGATGTGTTTCCTTTGGATATTCCCAGTATGCCTCCGAAGCGAGACATAGATTTTCGTATTGACTTGGTTCCTAGTGTGGAACCTATTTCAAGAGCACCATATTAGATGACTTCATAGGAGTTTAGTGAGTTGAAGTTGCAGGTTGAGGAGTTGCCGGCCAAGGGGGTCATTCGTCTTAGTGTTACTCCTTGGAGTGCACCAGTTATCTTTGTTAAGAAGAAGGATGGTTCTCTTAGGTTATGCATTGATTATCGAAAGTTGAATAAGGTAACCATCCAGAATCGATATCCATTGCCTCAGATAGATGATCTTTTTGATTAGGTAAAGGGAGCCAAGGTGTTCTCTAAGATAGATCTGAAATCTGGGTATCATCAGTTGCGCATTCTGTGTAGGGGAAAAAGTGACACTAAGCAAGCATGCCCTAATCTCACTTTCAATCACACACTTGTGGAATATGAAAGAACCTAGAGGTATCACACAATTGGCTACTTCTTTTTGTGGAAGAGAGAGCCACGGGATACCTATTAGGATTTCTATTCCTTTGTTGCAAATGATAGATAGAATGATGCAAGTTCAACTATTAACCCTAAAGTGTAAGTATGAACTAGTAACTTTGAGCACAAGATTGTAGAATTGAGATTTAATGATGAACAATTGTAAGGATAAGAGGAGAAATGTAAATGTGTACCTTGAATGGATTTGATTCTGCAAGATTTGCCACTGAAGCCGAAAGCCTAAAATACTGAAGCTGCTACCTCTGAAATTGCTAAAATTCACTGAAATGGACAAGGACCAGGGCGCCCAGCGCCCCTGTCCCAGGGACCAGGGCGCCCAGCACCCCTGTCCTGGCAGGACCAGGGCGCCCCATGCCCCTGTCCTAGCTTTCTGGGTTGGAATTCGGTGTGAAGTTCTGTCTCGGTCCGCTTCCATCGGATCTGCAACTTGCGGCGTCCTTCGAATTCAGAAATCTGCACTTATATCTGAAAAGGGTTGTAGGTGGCTATATAGGGTTTTGCCTTAGTCAAACCCCCACTTTGGTGATTTCCACCTCCATGAATAGCCAAGTTGTATTGTAAAAGTAGTGTGTGTGCAGACCTTGTGTGTGTGCAAGATCCTAAAATGCAAGTAAGCAAACTAGAGCAACCTAGAAAGTAAACCCTAATTGCTTGTAAATGATAATGTAAATGCTCCAAATCAAGATGCCAAGTGATCTAAAGCATGAATACAAATGATATAATGAGGCCTATGCAAAGACATGAAAACAACATGAAATCATACCCAACCCCAAGGGAGGGGTACAAGCCAATCTTCATTCGGCGATCCCTTATTGCTCTTCCATGCCTTCAAAGCCCTAAATGGATGAATGAAATTGATGAATGCTTGATGGATGGATGTTGAATGTTGTTGAAGTCTTCAAAGATCTGCTCTTTCGCTGCATAGAAAGCCCCTGAAAACCAAAATTTGGATCCTTTCAAATGAAGAAAGAGAGCTCTTATATATGAAACCCTAGGTCTTAATTTCAACTTTTGGCCGACCTAGAGATTGAATCTCCCACCAATATCTTTGGGTTAAGCTTTATTTTATGATTGGATTGCGCTCCTAAAATTTCAAGAAAAATGTCCAGGACCATGTGCACGCCGGGCACCATGGTCCTGACAACTTTTCACCAAATTTTCAGGGTCATCGGATATGATGATTTTAGAGAGAATCCCGAAGTTACAGGTGATTTCAAGATGTTTTGACCCTCGAAATCAAGCCCCCAAGTTCAAAATAGGACCTAATTAGGGTTTTTGATTAAATGATGTATTGGAAGAATAAAATGAAAGGGGCACACTTTAATGAAAAGGGCCCAACTTTATGATATGGGAGATGATAAAATAGAACCTTAGACATAATTAATTTAATTAATTAAGTGCTAAAGGGGAAATGCAATGCAAAATGCAAAATGCGCCAAGGTGGGTGCTAAACTAGGTGTGAAATTGTACCACCCTAGCAAGTGCGTACAATTTATGATGCTAAATTTAGCCCCCACTTTAGTGGTCATATGAACACTACGTGCATATGCAAGCTAAAGTAATAAAAGTAAACGTTATTTGAAAAAGGATATATCCATAAGTCTGTCGAACGAAGCCCCCAGTGGTATCTACAGTACACAGTTAGGAACCGCACCCTACAAAACACACGTTAGATCACAAAATCACCTAATGCTTACTAAGGAAGGTGATGAAAATTCGAGGGTAGCTATATGCCCCCCCCTATTTCGGCTTGCTAATTTTAGTGAGTTGAAATAGGGTATCATGTTTACCACTTCGAATTGTTAAAGAATATTGATGACCAATGCTCACAAGAAGATTTGATATGAGATCAAAAACTAATGGAGAATCATTTGGTAAGAAAGAGGACTAAATCTCAATTCCAGCACAACAAAGAGTGCGAGGGTTTGAGAGTTCTCTAACACAAGATGAAGGATGTAAATGGAAACAAAATGCAAAGAGAAGAAAAGATAAGATAGTTGAAAAGGGTTATCTTGTAGTATGTGTAAAGGAGATCCTTAGAGGAGAAGAGATCTTTGTGCAAAAGATACCTATCCCCGAGAGGAATTGTCTTAGACAAATATAACATCTTCTAGAATAAGACAAAGAAGAGAATAAGAATGCAATACTTCCTTCGTTTGCGAGGTGAGAGTGATTCTTAATGAAGGATGACACTCTTTTTAACCCAATTGGGAGAGTGAATTCATTATGGATGTATTTTACCAAGTGCAAAAGAGGTTGTAGTCAAGGACTTACACCTCTTGTAAGAGAGAATCCTTGAACAAACAACAACAAATGCATACAAGGAATAACATCAAGTAATAAAGTTCACACCATCCACGAAATAGGAAAAAGTGGATCCTTAGATAAAAATAAGGAAAGATCATTGCCTCTCAAGGATAAGGACAATGAGAAGGACTTACACAATCTTCTAGGGAGAGATTTAGACATAAGAAAAATGTATTACATACTCACATGAGTTCATGCAAGCAAGACATTAGTGTATGTAAAATGCTCCTCACAAGAAGTGGGTAGGATAAGAAAGAGAATACACATCTTCTCCCATATCTAGGAAAAGAGGATTCTAAAGAAAAGATGATCAATATTTCCACACTATTACCCCAAAGTGAAATTTTAACCATAAAAAGAAGAGATGTATGAAATCACTCTTGTCCCCATAGGAACAAGAGATAACATAGAAAATTAGGCTATTATGTTGCTTCCAAAAATATGATTGCACTTGAAATTGTACCATCATGAATGACAATGAGGCCCCAGTAAATGAGCTACCAATGTCACATAATGATGAGCAACATAATAGCCATTAATGTTATTTAAAGACATGATAGATTGGATGAGGTATTTGAATATGACATGCTAAATGCTCAACTATAAGTGAGATCAAAAACATGTATAAAGTGATAAAAATTGAAGAAGAAAAGTCACAAGAAATCTTAGAAGTGGGATGAGTGTAATTTATTAGAGCCTTATCCCTGGAGGAAAGGACTTTATGATGAATAGGAGATAAAGATTCATAATTGGATTTAGAAATTTGAGGGGAGTCATAAAGAGATTTGTTCATCGCCAAGATTTCCTTATGAGGGGAATGAGAGTTGATAGAAGTAGAAGATGATTTAGTTGAAGTGAGATCATCATCACTACTAAATATAGCATTCACATTGAGAGATGGTCTTTGAGATGCTTTGGTGGGCTTAGAAAGATTATATCCAAGTCCAAATGAATATTCATGCATGTTATGTTCTAAAGGAACTTTAATTCCTTGTTCATTTGCGCCACAACCATTTCCACTATAGCCACTCTTAGCCAAAATATGAAAACCACGACCATAACGATTAGCCATTTCAGAAAGAAAAGGTGGTTTTTCATAAGACAAATAATCAAATTCTTCAAAATTAGAGGTGTGAGGAGAAGAAGTTTGAGAAGCGGCCACAAAATTATTGCTCATAGATTCAGGTAAGACTGATTGATCTCTAGTTTCTTCCTTCTTTTTAACTTTAAGCTCTCTAGGAGGAACCCTATACTCACCTACAAAGGTGGGATTGAAATCAAGAGATCCCCAATCGTCTTCTACGAGAACCTTCTCAAGATCAAAAGCCTTTTCATGTGTAGATTCAAGTTGAGAAGAATCTTCTTCAAGAACTTCAGACTCATCCAAAGAATTTTGATTATCAGAGGGTGATGATTCATCCATAGGTATCTTGTTTAACGAGTCATCACTAGAAGAGGAAGGCTTAGAAGAACTCCCTTTGGAAGTAGATGTTTGCAAACAAGCTTGAAAATTAGTATCACCTATCAAGGTATATGTCTTATTATTATAAATAAATTTAACTTGTCTATGCAATGTAGAGGGGACAGCTTGCATACTATGAATCCAAGGTCTCCCTAATAACAAGTTGTATGTTAGATTTCCTGACATAACATGGATAGGAGTAGGCAAAGTAATAGGTCCCACTGTGATGGGTAAGGTGATAATACCTAATGAAGACATAGCCACATTATCAAAGCCTCGAATGGGATGAGAGTCAGGCTCAATAAGGGATGTATCCACATTCATCTTATGCAATAGATTAATGCTACACACATTAAGGCAAGAACCATTATCTACCAGTGTTCGTCTTATAGCAGTGTCATTTATGATAACCACAAACATCAAGGGATCATATTGATGTTGAATTTCACTAGTAGGCAACTCATCTTGAGTAAACACAATTTGAACTTTAGGATTCATCACAGAGTTAACCAAAGACACTATATTACTAGATGTATTAGGTGGAGGAACATTCAAATCTTTCAAGGCATCTTGTAACATTCCATGATGAGCGGAAGAAGTTTGGATCAAATCCCAAAGGGATATCTTAGTAGGGGTGGCTTTAAGTTGTTCTATGAGATCATAGTCCTTACTAAGAATTTGTGAAATACGAGGAGCTTCAGGAAGAATAGGTTGGGAAGGAGGAAGTGAAGTTGGGATAACTGGAGGAGGATTAGGTTGCCTATTCTTTCTTGTGTTATAGGTATGAGCAACCGCATTATAACTCTCTCTAGTCAGTTTCTTAGCATACTCATAAGGGCTCTTAGTAGAATAACCTCCTTGCATAGTAATAATAGGTTTCTTAGGAGTGCAAAAAGAATCATTAGCATAACCACCTTGAACCACTAAGATAGGCTTATTTAAAGGTTGAGAATTTTGAGAAGGACAAGCACCTTAGACAGTGAAGAGAGGTTTGTTAGGTGTTTCATTCACATGTATCAAATTGATTGAGGATGGTTTAGAGGGATGAACAAAAGTGTTGGAGGAATTATTGGTAGTCTTCTCTTGCACTAAAATCTTATCACGGATTAAATCAATTTTAGGAGAGAGACAAGGGGAAGGCATTGATGTTCTAGTAGGAAGAGTAATACTAGGAAAGGTCATATCATCCTCTATCATCAAAGGATCTACATGGGGAATAAACTCTCTAGGAGAAGGATCAACATTACTCTCTAAAGTCTCACTTTTGAGAGGGAGATCTTTGAAAGAGATGTTAACCATCTTGCTTTGAACTAGGGTTTCCTTATGAGTAGAACCAAGTTGAGGAGAGGGAGATGCTTTATTTTTAGAGGGAGAATAATTGAGATTCAAGGAAGGTGAGAAACTATCAAGGGAGTTTTCAATCTTGATTTCATCCCCTTTGGCTAGGGTTTTCTCATGGGGTAGAGAATAATCTACACCTTCTTCTAATGGTTCATCCCAAATAGTGAGGTTGTTGAAAGGAATGTTTGAAGTATTGTCAATTTCGGGAGAGGAGATAACATTGTTTATTAATTCCTCATCCTTAGGAGGGAGAGCATCAATAGATGTGTTAAACTCATCCTCTTTCCTCAAAACATGTTCAATATGATCTTTAGGGGAGAGAGAATTAAGGAAATTTCTTATTATTTCATCTTCTTTGTCTAAGGGATGCTTATGGGTAAGACAAACTTTAGGAGAAGGGTAAGCATTTATCATTAATTCATCATCTCTAGTGGGAATTTTGTTGGAAAAGGAAATGCCATCACTAGGAAATGTAGGGATAATGTCATCTTATTGCACAAAAGGATCCTCATGAAGGGAGTGTTTTTTAGGAGGACCATGAACATATTTCTCCAAAGATTCATGCTTAGGAAGGAGATCTTTGAAAGAAGTGTTCATAACCTCTTGTTGCACTAACATGCCCCCATTGGAAGGACCAAATTTAGGAGAAAATAAGTCAATGTCCATCAATGCATTTTCACTTAGAGAGGAATTATGTAGGGAAGGTGAAGTAACATTAAGAAAGGTGTTTATGATATCATTCTCTTCCTCTAGGATAGCTAAATAGGCAGGGCACATTTAAGGAGAATTGTCAAGATCACTCTTAAAGTCTTCATCCTTAGAGCATGGGAGAGTCTCAAAGGGATTGGTAGCAACTCTTTTAGGCACTAAAATGTTGTTATAGATGGGGGGAGGTTCTTTAGGAGAAGGAAAAATTGAAACAAGGGAAGCTAACCCACATCACATCTATGAAATGAATGCATCATGACAACAATTTTCCTCTTTCAAATGATAACACATGCAAAATAGAAGGAAATGTTCAATGCAATCACTTAGAATGAAATTTATGATTCAAATGAGTTCCTAAATCAGATTTGAAATTATTGATCCCAATTAAGCTATCCACAAGTTCAACTTTGAATTGAAAAATTAGGGTTTTTTAGCAAAAATTTCCTCTAAATTTTTTGAATCTTGCAAGAAATTAAAACTTGTAAGTACAAATTTGAATTTGAAATAGCATAAACACTCAAATTTGAAAACATAAATCAGAATTAGAGAAGATTGGAATTCACGTCGGGTTCACCAAAATGTGTAGGGGAAAAAGTGACACTAAGCAAACATGCCCTAATCTCACTTTCAATCACACACTTGTGGAATACGAAAGAGCCTAGAGGTATTACACAATTGGCTACTTCTTTTTGTGGAAGAGAGAGCCACGGGCTACCTATTAGGATTTATATTCCTTTGTTGCAAATGATAGATAGAATGATGCAAGTTCAACTATTAACCCTAAAGTGTAAGTATGAACTAGTAACTTTGAGCACAAGATTGTAGAATTGAGATTTAATGATGAACAATTGTAAGGATAAGAGGAGAAATTTAATTGTGTACCTTGAATGGATTTGATTCTACAAGATCTTCCACTGAAGCTGGAAGCCTGAAATACTGAAGCTGCTACCTCTAAAACTGCTAAAATTCACTGAAATGGACAAGGACTAGGGCTCCCAGCGCCCCTGTCCCAAGGACCAAGGCGCCCAGCGCCCCTGTCCCAGGGACCAGGGCGCCCAGCGCCCCTTTCCTGGTAGGACTAGGGCACCCCACGCCCCTATCCTAGCTTTCTGGGATGGAATTCGGTGTGAAGTTCTGTCTCAGTCCGCTTCCGTCGGATCTGCAACTTGCGGCGTCCTTCGAATTCAAAAATCTGCACTTATATCTGAAAAGGGTTGTAGGTGGCTATATAGGGTTTTTCCTTAGTCAAACCCCCTCTTTGGTGATTTCCACCTCCATGAATAGCCAAGTTGTATTGTAAAAGTAGTGTGTGTGCAGACCTTGTGTGTGTGCAAGATCCTAAAATGCAAGTAAGCAAACTAGAGCAACCTAGAAAGTAAACCCTAATTGCTTGTAAATGATAATGTAAATGCTCCAAATCAATATGCCAAGTGATCTAAAGCATGAATACAAATGATATAATGAGGCCTATGCAAAGACATGAAAACAACATGAAATCATACCCAACCCCAAGGGAGGGGTACAAGCCAATCTTCATTCGGCGATCCCTTATTGCTCTTCCATGCCTTCAAAGCCCTAAATGGATGAATGAAATTGATGAATGCTTGATGGATGGATGTTGAATGTTGTTGAAGTCTTCAAAGATCTACTCTTTTGCTGCATAGAAAGCCCCTGAAAACCAAAATTTGGATCCTTTCAAATGACGAAAGAGAGCTCTTACATATGAAACCCTAGGTCTTAATTTCAACTTTTGGCCGACCTAGAGATTGAATCTCTCGCCAATATCTTGGGGTTAAGCTTTATTTTATGATTGGATTGCGCTCCTAAAAATTCAGGAAAAATGTCCGGGACCATGTGCACGCCGGGCGCCATGGTCCTGACAACTTTTCACCAAATTTTCAGGGTCGTCGGATATGATGATTTTAGAGAGAATCCCAAAGTTACAGGTGATTTCAAGATGTTTTGACCCCCGAAATCAAGCCCCCAAGTTCAGAATAGGACCTAATTAGGGTTTTTGATTAAATGATGTATTGGAAGAATAAAATGAAAGGGGAACACTTTAATGAAAAGGGCCCAACTTTATGATATGGGAGATGATAAAATAGAACCTTAGACCTAATTAATTTAATTAATTAAGTGCTAAAGGGGAAATGCAATGCAAAATGCAAAATGCGCCAAGGCGGGTGCTAAACTAGGTGTGAAATTGTACCACCCTAGCAAGTGCATACAATTTACAACGCTACACATTCATGTTGCAGACATTCATAGGATGACGTTTCGTACTCATTATGGTAACTATGAGTTCACAGTAGTGCCGTTTGGGTTGACAAACGCGCCTTCGGTATTCACGAGTCTTATGAATGGGGTTTTTCATACCTACCTTGACCACTTTGTCATTGTGTTCTTGGATGATATATTGATTTATTCTAGATCTATGGAAGAGCATGAGGGTCACTTGTGTCAGGTATTGCAGTGCTTGAGGGAGAATCAAATTTTTGCAAATTTGGCAAAGTGTGATTTCTTCCAGTCAGAGGGAGCTATCTTAGTGATATAGTTTTGGGAGAAGGTGTATCCATGAATTCTCTAAGATCCAATCCATTGTTTATTGGCCAACATTGACCAATGTTTCTGAGGTTCAAAGTCTCATGGGTTTGGCTGGATATTACCATCACTTTGTGTAGAACTTTTCTTGGATAGGCCACCTGATTACTTCTCTTCAGAGGAAAGGGAAGAAATTTGTTTGGTCAGAGCAATGCACATTAGCTTTTAATACCTTGAAGGAACTCCTTGTTAGTGCTCCGATTTTGGCAGTTCCTGATCCATCCAGAGATTTTATGGTGTGCACAGATACGTCTTTAGAAGGTATAGGTGCGGTGCTTATGCAGGATGGACGTGTGGTTGCCTATGAGTCTCACAAACTCAAGGATCACAAGTTGAACTATCTAGTTCATAAATTGGAGTTGGAAGTTGTAGTGCATGCATTGGTTAGATGGAGACACTTCCTATTGGGTTGTTGGTTTGAGTTGCATAGTGATCACCGCAGTTTGCAATATATTTTCACGTAGCTGAACTTGAATGCTCGACAGTGAAGATGGATAGAATTCCTCTGCGAGTATGATTTTGAGGTTCATTATATTCAAGGGAAAGAGAATGTAGTGGCAGATGATTTGAGCCATAGGTGGCATGAGGTTGCAACATTCTCCCTTGGTGTGGATTTGAGTGAGAGAATTCTTGGAGTTCTTCCTCAGGACACCTGGTATCAGGATGTTAGAGCCGTGGAAGAGTCTGGAAGATCATTGGAGGGTAGATATTCTGGATATATTCTTATGTCAGATGGTTTTCTTTGACATCTTGGATGGATCTATGTACCTCCTTTGGAGGGTCTTCATGTTTTGATCATGACTGAGGCCCATTGTGCACCTTATTCAACACACCCTGATGTCAAGAAGATGCACGCAGATCTTAGACAGATATATCATTGGGCTTGTATGAAACGTGACATTTCTAATTTTGTGTCAAAGTGCTTAGAATGCTAGCGGGTGAAGGTGAAGCATTAGCACCCTGTAGGGCTTTTACAACCGAATTTGATATCGGATTGGAAATGGGATATCATTTCCATGGATTTCATTATGGGGTTGCCTGTTTCCTTGTGTCATCATGATGCCATCATGGTCATTGTTGATAGATTGATCAAAGTTGCTCATTTTGTTCCTATTCGATCTTCTTATACAACAATAGTGGTGGCACAACTCTTCTTGGAAGATGTGGTGAGGTTGCATGGGGGGTGAACTCACAATATTGGTTCCCACTTTTTGACCAACTTTGACACTTAGATGAACATTTTGATAAAAACCTTCACTTTTCGACTTCTATAACTTTTAAACCATTAAGAATTTGAACATGATGTAAAATAGTGATTTGTAACATCTTGTTTTTAGATTCTAAATATATTTTTTCCAAGTTATTTTGAATAAAATTTTATTGATTTTTCCATCTCCCTCAAAAAGTAGTTTTTTACAGCAAACAACATTTTTTAAGGTTACGTGCATCCTGAAATGCATAATATTTTTTCTATAAATGATAAAAACTTAATTCTTTTGAATTTTGGTTTATAACAACAATACCCAGGGCATGCAGTTGGTTTGATAGTGATATGTTGAATATTTTTCAATTTATTAAGTTTTGAAGTCAAACTAATTATAATTTAGATACCGATGTACGTTTGAACACATAACTTGTTCTATATATATCAAAATTCAATTTTATTTTTTTTGTTAGAAAGAAGACATCAATACGTAGTGCATAGATATTTTTCAGAATTTTTTTGAATTAGTTTACTATTTTTCCCAATGCATTGAGCAAAGAATTTCATGTTCAGTGAAAAACCTACATTCATAAGAAATAAAATACAAATATATTAATGAAATTAAATTTATTAAAAATTATACTAGTTGGAAAGCTTATAATAAGGACTAAATACTTAAAAAAATAGAACTTATAAATGAATTCATTTGACCCCCCAAAAGCTAATGTAAAATTGGTTTTTAATCAGCATTTGATAGATGCAAAGGAGACTCCATTGCAAGTATGATTTAGAGGTAGAGAAGTTCTATCCAAGAAATTTTGATCTAAGATCCTTTGATCTAACTCTCTTCAATTAATTACTTCAAATGGGACCTCTTAAAGATTAAATCATTATATTTTAAAAAAATGTATGATTTCAGCAAAAATCAGTATGTACCAAAAAGTGGGAACCAACATTGTGAGTTCACCCTGGGATCCCAAGGCGGATCATTTCTGATAGAGACCCTGTCTTTACTTTAGCCTTGTGGACCTCACTTCAACAAGCTTTGGGAACCCAGTTGAACTTCATTTTAGCTTATCAACCAGAGACCGATGGTCAGACTAAGCATGTGAATCAAGTTTTGGAGGACATGCTTCGCATGTATGTTTTGGACCAGCAGTCGTGCTGGGAGGAATATCTTTGCCTTGTGGAGTTTGCTTATAATAATGGATATCATAGCTCTATAGGCATGTCTCCCTTCCAGGATTTGTATGATTGTTGTATACACCTAAAAATGCTTTGAAGATAATTAATTAAATAAGCAATTATTTAATTAATCCCCCTTCCTAATTTAATTGAATTCATTAAGCAATTTGATTAAATTCCTCCTTTCAAATACTTATTAATAAATCTAAGGATTTATTTAATAGGTTCATTTCATAATCCCCTTTGATTAATTAATTCAAATTAATAAATCCTCCCCCCACTTCCATTAATTCTTCTAATCCCCTAATTAATTAAAACAAATCAATTTATGAGTTGTTGAGAATTAATTAATATTTTCCTATTATTTGAATTTTTAAATTCAAATTACCCACATGCCTCCTAACTTCTAACCACCTAACCTAGCCCATTCCACCTAACCTTGGGTTTAACTAACCCTATCCTATCTTGCACATTCTAACCTCCTTATCCTAACCTCCTATGGTGTGGATATTTTCTTCTTGAGACACAGGGCACTTTGGCCACATGTCTCCTCTCTTGGACACTTTCCCTTTTATGAGCAAAGCTCCTTGACACTTGTCACCACAAAGATGACAAGTGTCTCTTCCTCTAACTTCTTCTCCAACCTCCTCCAATTTTACTCTTGATTTCTTCAGACTCAGTCTTGACCGTTGATTCTTGCCACCTCACCCCTGGCCTTGGAAATCCTATAAATATCCCCCATTTTGGAGCAATAAGGATCCCATCTCATTTGCAATTTAGGCATTGTTACTATAGGCATATATCTTTTAGCATATCATTTGAGCATTGTTATTATAGGAATTTGCATCTTAGATCTAGTTTAATTTGATCTCTTTTCTAGCTTAATTGCATCATCATCATAGCTTAATCATGCATATCATTAGCTTAATTAGTTTCTTGGATCAATCTAGCATAGTCAATCTCATCTTTGCATATCATTATTATTTCAAATCCTCCATCTAGGTGTAGTCAAGTCACTGGGATTGCTTATCCAAATCTAACAGCAAATCCATACTCACATCTCTTGGGAGGCGATACATCGCTTTGTCATGGTTTTATCTTTCTTTTGCTTATGATTTGCTAACCATGCTTGTAATGATCTATTGAGTGTTTTGTGTTGCAGCTACATGTATCACACTTCTCAAAGAGCATGACATTTTGGTGCCCACCGTGGGGCACGAAATAAGATTTTTGGCCTCTCAAGCATCATTAAACCTTCATTTCTAACTGGTCTAGAATCCAAATTTTATACGAGCTCCTTTGTACAGTGATACGATAATTCATCTTGACTCATACGAGCTTTTAAGGAGATTGAAGTGTCGTACAAGCTCTGTTCTGCACTCGTACAGTCAGGTAAATTGCGTCATACAAAATTTTGTTTCTGTGTTTTTTAAGCAGTTTACATTTTAAGGGTTTCATGCTTCAATTTGGTTATTAATAATGCTAACCCTAGTTTGTTTGTGAGTTTTTTGGCAACCTAATTGGTTTTTGCATGATGATTGTCAAAGATTATGCTTGTCAAAGCTTCGTTTCAACAAAACACATCATGACGACTAATGCATCTATTTTGCAGGTTGCCTAGGAGGACTCAACTAAACTCTATGTCTTCTTTAATTTTTTTAGGCACACTCGATTTTGCTAATGGAAATGAACAATCATGTTTTATGTGTTTTGATGATAGGTGAGTATGCTGTCACCTTTCTTAGGTGATCAGAAAGCTAGAACCATCCTTTGCTTTCATTAGTGCATTTCTTTAGCGGGCCTGCCCTCCCGAGGAGCTAATAACTCTTAGCCATTAAGGCCAGTGAGAGGGGAACGACCTAAGTGGGAATGACTAATGCCAAGTAATCCAACCCACTATAAAATAAATGTGATTTGATGAAAATTAAGTCAGCAACAGTGCTCGAGAATAGCTCTCCTCCATACCTTCGGGTATATCAAACCTTGGTTTTCAAGGCTGAGAGACCTCTTAATTGAGTATCATACCCCAATGCGCTAAACAAATTCCTTACTAGTTCCGGTTAAATTAGAAGCTACCCGATTCACCCCCAAAAGGGTGATATCTTTGTGCAAGAGAGATAGTAACTCTCCCAAGACACTTGCCATATCGTGCCCCCATTAGCATTTGAAGTCAAATAATACGACATTGAGAATCCATTGCATGAGACTCAACGACTGTATTCTGAATAGCTATTGGGTGTGTACCTAAGCTTGCAAGCAAAGGTTTTCTCTCTCAGCCAACTTCCTTAGGTAGCGTAATGTGCTTGAGGTCACTTATCATATCGTGTGTTTGCTGTGTATTCATCCCTTAAACAAAAAATCAGACATTTAAAATTGGAAAACATAAGCAAAAAAATCAAACTTCACTAATCAAAATTCTGCCAAACAAACATTTTTATCTCTGTTCTCTCCTCTATTGTACGAGTTTGTTATTTTGTCGTACGAGGTATCTACTTTGTTGTATGGTCCGGTGGGAATTGTCATACGATCCTGTTTAGTAGAAAATTTTATGTTATCTTTCATCGTCCGGTCTAGTGATAATTGTCGTACGAGTCATCTTAGCAGAGGATTTTATGCCATCATTTTTCATCTGGTTCTATGAGAAAGCTCATACGAGTTTATGTCTTCTGTCATGCGAGATTTCTGGTTTGTCGTATGAACATGTACAAATTGTCATTCAGGGCTATGTAGTCTGTCGTACGAACTTCTGTCTCTGATGGTCAAGAACTGTCTTCTTGCACATCTTTTTCAGGTTTGTCATATTTGCTCGGTCAATTTGCAGTGATCATAAGCACCTGTAATCTGTCATTTTATGCTTCAATTTTCTTCTTGGTTCTCTTGGTCAAGTTATCATTTATCAAATCAGATTCTAGACATAAACACCTCAAGATTTTCAAGTGCTCACCTTCAACAAGTTCAAGATCTAAACATCTCAAAGTGCATTATCACCCTCTTTGATAAACTGATCACTCAAAACATAGTTTCTCATCATGATATATCATCCTCTATCACGAAACTACAACACTTGGTTAGAATAATCTTGTCCCACATCGTAAGATATTGTTAGGGTTTCAAGTAGATCCGAAGCAAATATGAACTAACAATTATATGCAGATTTAAATACAAAAGATAAAGAAATAAAACAGGACACAGATAACACAGAGATTTAACGTGGTTCACCCAGAATGGGTTACGTCCACCATACACAGCCTTCCAATCTTTCTTATTATCCAGCAAAAATAGTACATCAACCTTACAATGCCTTAAGCATCCCAGCCGCTTATAACATGCATTTTTAGGGCAATAAACAAAGTCGGCCTTTTTAGGGTTTTATTACAATGTCGGTTTTCATCAACGAAAAACGGCAAATTTTTTTTTTCTCGGGGGCTGCCGCCCCCAAACCCCTGCCTGGGGCCCAGCCCGGCCCCAAACCCCGACGAGGATACATGCTGAGTGTATAGTACTTTGCTGATCAGTCACCACATTTCAACAATCTCCCACCTGGAGACTGATCAGGCTCCACACCGAACAATCTCCCACTTGGAGACTGATACTACATGACACCACTATACATGCAACATCCGCTGGATAAAACACTAGGACTTGACTGGTATAAATTCCACAATTATCAATCAAGAAGACCAACAGAAACTAATGAAGAAATCAGCTTCTCCTGTGGAACTGCCTTTGTGAACATATCGGCAGGATTCTCACTTGTGTGGATCTTCTCAAGCCGTAATTGACCTTCCTCCAAAATGGTCTGGATGAAGTGGTACCTAAGCTGAATGTGCTTTGTCCTTGAATGAAAAGCAGAGTTCTTTGCAAGATGAATGGCACTCTGGCTATCAGTATACAATGGGCTATCCTCTTGTGTCTGACCCAATTCCTTCAGAAAACATTGCATCCAAATCATCTCCTTGCTGGCTTCTGTAGCAGCAACATACTCAGCTTCAGTGGTTGAAAGTGCAACAACCTTTTGCAGCCTAGAAATCTAACTGACTGCAGTTCCCCCTATAGTAAAAACATACCCTGTAGTACTCCTCCGTGAATCAATATCACCCACCAGATCAGAGTCAACAAATCCACTCAGAGCAGCATTAGATCCTTTGAAACATAATGCCTTCGTAGTAGTTCCTTTCAAATACCGAAGAATCCATTTCACAGCATTCCAATGTTCCATACCCGGATTACTCATAAACCTGCTCACAACTCCCACTGCATGTGCAATATCTAGCCTTGTGCATACCATTGCATACATCAGACTGCCAACAGCTGATGAATATGGGATGTTAGACATTTTATTAACCTCTTCCTATGCCTTTGGGCACATCTCCTTAGTCAATTTGAAATGACTAGCCAAAGGTGTACTAACTGCTTTTGCATCCTGCATGTTAAATCTTTTCAACACCTTCTTTATATACTCACTTTGGGACAAATTCAAGGTTCTATTTTTCCTGTCCCATGTAATCCTCATACGAGAATTTGCTTAGCTGCACCCAAATCCTTCATAGCAAATGACCTGGCTAATTTCTGTTTAAGATCATTTATATGTTGCATGTTAGACCCAGCAACAAGCATGTCATCAACATAAAGCAACAGGATAATATAACTGCCATTATCAAATCTCTTAAAATATACACAATGATCAGAATGACATCTATGATAACCATGTTCAGCCATGAAACTATCAAATTTTAAATACCATTGTCGGGGTGCTTGCTTTAGGCCATACAGACTTTTCTTCAACCTGCACACCAAGTTCTCCTTACCTTTGACCTCATATCCCTGTGGTTGCAACATGTAAATTTCCTCCTCCAAATCTCCATGGAGAAAAGCTGTTTTGACATCTAATTGTTCAAGATGTAAATCATCTGCAGCCACAAGACTAAGTACAGTTCTAATTGAAGACATTTTTACAACTGGAGAAAATATTTCATCATAATCTATACCCTTTTTCTATGCAAAACCTTTTACCACAAGTTTGGCCTTATATCTTTTCTAACCTCCTTCCTCCTCCTTCAGCCAATAAACCCATTTGTTAGGCAAGGCTCTTTTTTCTGTAGGTGAAGGGACTAAGTCCCAAGTCTTATTTTTCATCAAGGAGTCCATCTCCTCTTTCATACCTAGCTCCTACTGTTGTTTGGCATCTACCTGCATTGCTTCTTCATATTCTTCTGGTTCACCAGAATCCGTTAATAAAATAGAATACAAAGAAGGAGAAAATCTTTCAGGGGGTCTACTTGTCCTCGTAGAACGTCTAACACTTGCAAGAGTTTGTGGGACAATCTGTTGTTGCTGAGCATCAGGTACCTGTGGCATTTCATTTTCAGGAATCTCATCCAACACCACATATTCTTGTTTGTTCTGTTCATGCTTCTTTTCCTACATTTGTTCTGTATACATAACCTTCTCATTGAATATAACATCTCTACTTCTAATTATTTTCTTATTTTCAAAATCCCATAACCGATAGCCATATTCATCTATCCCATATCCAATGAAGGTACATTTCTGAGATTTAGCATCAAGCTTGGTTCTATTTTCTTTATCAACATGGACAAAAGCTTCGCAACCAAAAGTTTTTAGAAAAGAATAATTTACCTTTTTACCAGTCCATGCCTCCTCTGGAATACCACCATCCAAAGGGGTTGAAGGTCCTCTATTTATCAAATAGACAGCAATATGTACAACATCTGCCCAAAAATGTAAGGGCAATCCAGCATGCAATCTCATACTCCTCGCACGTTCCATGATAGTCCTATTCATTCTCTCTGACAGACCATTTTCTTGTGGAGTTCCTGGAACTGTCTTGTGCTTTCAAATCCCATTTAAGGAATAGTAATCTTCAAATGCTTTGCTGCAATACTCACCTCCATTATCCGATCTGAGACACTTCAACTTTTTTCCTGTCTCATTCTCAACCAAAGCTTTCCATTTCTTAAAGGTTTCAAAAACATTTGATTTTTGCTTTAGGAAATATACCCTTGTTTTTCTGGTTGAGTCATCAATAAAAATAACATAATAACAAGAGCCACCAAGAGATGATACCTGAGCCGGTCCCCATACATCTGAATGTACAAGCTCTAACTTCTCACTCTTCTTCTCTTTCCCAACCTTGAGAAATCTGACTCTTTTTTGTTTACCATAAACACATTTTTCACAGAACTCTAAATCAATCTTCTTTAGTCTTGGCAATAGATTTTTGGAGTGAAGGATTTTCATCCCTTTCTCACTCATGTGCCCAAGCCTATGGTGCCACATTATCGAATCTGTTCTTGCAACATTTATTGTTGTTGTCCCTGCAGTAACTTTATATGTAGCAGCTAAGGTAGAGTAAGTGTTACCAATACACAGATATAATATACCTACCTTCGCACCTTTAGCTACTACTAATGATCCTTTAGTGACCTTCCACATACTGTCTGAGAAGGTAACTATGCAACCTTCACTACCTAGTTGCCCTGCAGAAATTGAATTTCTTCTTAAATTAGGAACATGTCTTACCTCCTACAGAAACCAGTCATTACCATTCTGCAACTTGATCTTTATCTTTCTTTTTCCAACAATTTGACAGGGCTCATCATCACCCAAATATACCTGTCCAAAATTACCTTGAACATAATCTAGAAAATATTTTCTATGGGGTGTAGCATGAAATGAAGCCCCAGAATCTATTACCCAGGAATCATTAACATTATCCAAACATAAGATTAAAACATCTTGTAAAGTATTACTTGCAATATTAGCTTCCTTACTATCATTTTCATTTTTGTCTCCTTCTTTGTTTTTCCGAGACCAACAGTCTTTCTTTAGATGACCAGGCTTTCCGCAGTACCAGCAATCTTTCTTTCCTCTAGATTGAGAGCGTCCTTTCTTTGACTTCCCTCGTGACTTCTAATTCCCAGGGCCTTTTCCTCTTTCCTTTGATCTTCCTCTGTTCTCCACATTCAAAACACTACCCGATGATGTTGAACTCTCACCTATGCTTTTCCTTCGCATTTCCTCGCTTAGGATAACACCAACAATATCATCAAATACCAAAGTATTTTTACCAGAGACAGAGTTACTTACAGCCATAACCAAGCTATTCTAGCTTTCTGGCAAAGAACATAAATTCAAGAGAGCCCTAACTTCTTCTGCAAAGGTAATTTTTACCAAAGACAATTGACTGGTAATTGTATTAAATTCATTTAAGTGCTCTGCTACAGATCCTCCCTCACTCATTTTCAAATTAAACAAATGCTTCATAAGAAATACCTTATTCGAAGCCGAGGGTTTCTCATACAACTTAGCCAATGTTGCCATCAAATCTATAGTCATTTTTGCTTCTGTTGTATTGAATGCTACAGATGATGCAAGACACAATTGAATGGATCCCAGTGCCTTTCTATCTAAAATGTCCCACTCTTCATCTGATATTATGGTCGGTTTCTTTGCCTTTCCTTCCAATGGCCACCACAAATCCTTTTGATACAGGTAATCCTCCATCTGCATTTTCCATAACTGATAATTCTGGCCGTTAAACTTTTCGACCTTGAATTTGGAATCCTCCATTGCTCCCACTCAAATCTGAAAGTCCTGCCAATTTACAGAAAACCTTGCTCTGATACCAATTGTTAGGGTTTCAAGTAGATCCGAAGCAAATATGAACTAACAATTATATGCAGATTTAAATACAAAAGATAAAGAAATAAAATAGGACACAGATAACATAGAGATTTAACGTGGTTCACCCAGAATGGGTTACATCCACCATACACAGCCGTCCAATCTTTCTTATTATCCAGCAAAAACAGTACATCAACCTTACAATGCCTTAAGCATCCCAGCTGCTTATAACATGCATGTTTAGGGCAACAAAGAAAGTCGGCCTTTTTAGGGTTTTATTACAATGTCGATTTTCATCAATGAAAAAGGGCAAAATTTTTTTTTCTCGAGGGCTGCCGCCCCCGAACCCCCGCTTTTCTTGGGGGTTGCCGCCCCCAAACCCCTGCCCAGGGCCTAGCCCCGCCCCAGACCCTAGCGAGGATATGTGTTGAGTGTACAGTACTTTGCCGATCAGTCGCCACATTTCAACAGATATATCGTTCCTATTGGACTTGGTTTTTATCAAATCATCATCATTGCACTCCTAAATGGAAGATCGAAAAACTTTCAAACTTTTAAACACTTGAATCATCTTTTCATGTCATATCGCTCTATCACATTTACATTGACAGTTGATCAATTATCGAAACAACTTTTGGACAATCAAACCCCTGAAATGGAAACAAAAACTTTCGTAATAACTGAAAATCATATCAACATGACATACCAAAGCAAGACACAAGAAGAAAACATGACAAACCAACATTTCAGAGAAATCAAACAAGTCCAAAATCAAAATCCAACTATGTCAAAATCTCACAAGGATTCAAATACATCTCCAAAGAAAGGTGGTTCTTTTATGTAACTCTTAAAGATATCCCTAAAGGATTTGGCTGAGAAAGATCAAAATCGTGCACCTATGTCTAGCAATGGCTCATCCCTCCATAAGAAAATTGACTCTCCAAAGGCATCTATTCTTACACCTCTTGAAATGTTACAAGAACCTTCCATAGCATCATCACCAAACAATAAACCCAAAGATGAAGTTCCCCAAGGGATATCCAATATACCCATCAAACCTATTTCAGAGGATCCTACTCAAAGCTCATCTCCTTCATATCCAAGCATTAATTCATTGCAACATTCCCATAGCGCTTCCTTGCAAATTGAAGTCCTCATTCATAGAACACTCGTTAAACATGTCCTAATAGATGGGGGAGCTGGCTTGAACATTTTCTCTTTGAGTCTTGTCCATGCTCTAGGTTATTCAGAAGATGTAGTTGATCCCCAGAAAAAAATCACATTCAAAGCATATGATGAAGAAGAACGTTCCTCTAAAGGAATTATGGTATTACCCATAAGAGTGGAACCTTTGCAGAAAGACACAACATGCCAAGTTCTAGACTTGGAATTATCATACAACATACTCTTGGGAAGACCCTAGATACAGGACATACAAGCTATTACATCAACATGTCATCAGTGCCTAAAATTTCCATACAATGGGTAGGAAATCACAATCTCAATAGACTCAAATCTATTGCAGTGTTGTACTAATCTAAAATCAGCTCAAGAGGTCATAGTTTCACATAACAGAGAGGAAACATCTTCAAGCACACAATCCAAGGAACAATCATTTGCATCAATTTTGTCAAACATGGAAAAACAAATACAGCTAAGAGATCGAGGGAACAAAGAATATTTGCTATCATGGAAAAACAAACAAGAGCAACTTGAAATTGAAAGAGAAGAAGCAGATGTAGATGTCGATGTAGTTCACGCGTATGTAGGGAAAACGTTAGGAACTAGCCTACTTGAATCAGAATCACATTCGATTGACATGGAGTTAACCGAGGATGATCATGAGCTACTTGCGAGAGGTCATTCTAATGAGAGTATCATTTTAGAGATGGAAATACATATTGAAAGCTCTGACATCTCTATCATGACCCCTAATATCTTTGACATTATTCAACATGAGGATCCTTTATCCTTAATCCCTCCCGAACCTATGGACTGGGAAAAAGGACATAGTGCCATTGATACCTTTCATAATGACCATGCCATATCTCTATATCTTAATGCAATCAAACCCTCAACAACTTTCACCAGGGATTCTGCTAACGTATCTTCAAGTCAAGTGGGTGTTAAATCTCCTAGTTGCAAAAGTGAAAATCAAGAAAACAATATTGGGTATAATGCTGAAAAACCATTTATTGGCAACATTAGATTGGGAAAAAGTAAAAATAAAGGACACATGTAACAATGAACCCTCCTTGAGGCGTCAGAGGATGGGAGATTTGACACCTTACCTAAATTTTATGAAGAGAAGTTATCTATCCTATTAGAACCAGCAGAGGAAGTTATCATTGGCACAACTCATCTACATCTAGAAATCTCTCTATCAAAACATGATGTACAAAAATAAATGGAACCCTTCAAAAAATGGAAAATCAATTCTACCTAGTCATATACAAACATTCCAGGGTTCGATCCATATCTTACAATACATCACCCGAATATCAGTCTAGGAGCAAACATCAATAATGGAACACAACACGGATCAGGAGCAGGTATTCTATTCATCACACCACAAGGTCATACTATTCCAAAAGCATACAAATTAAGTTTTCCATGCACTAACAACACAACAGAGTATGGAGCTTTGGTTACAAGTATCAAAATGGCTATAGAATGGAACATTACACAACTTCAAGTCTTTGGAGTCTTTCAGCTCGTCATCAAACAAAGGACGAAAAGTTGATGCCCTATAAAAAGATGGTTGATGATATCAAGAAATACTTTGTAGAAATAACTTTTCAGTAGATTCCAAGGAATGACAACAAAGCAACAGATGCCATGGCTACACTTACTTCTCTCCTTCAGACACAGGAAAATCAACAACATTATGAATTCCTGGTGGAAGAGTTGTTTTACCCTACTCATAATTGTCCTGATTCCCAAACTATCTGTCACCTTGTTGGGAATGATTCCTCCTGTTATGGCCAAACTTACACATGCCTAAAAGATAACACCTTACCTCCTGACTTATCGAAAAATCAAAAGAGAAACTTTATTCGCCAATCCTCCCATTTTACTCTTGTCGCGGATACCCTGTTTAAACGAGGTCTAGATGGTACTCTTTTAAGATGTCTCAAACAAGAAGAATCTGAGAAGGACTTACATGAAGTCCATAACGACGTTTGTGGCACTCATTCAAGTGGTCTTACTCTTTCAAAAAAACTCATATGCTTGGGCAATTATTGGCCGACTATGGAACAAGATTCTTTTCAGATAGCGGAAACATGCAAACAATGTCAAATCTATGCGAATCTGATTCATGCACGAGCACAAGAACTTCATGCTTTGGCAACATCTTGGCCTTTTTGTCAATGGGGTCTTGATTTAGTAGGAAAGATAAATCCTTCTTCATCTAATGGTCACAAATTCATCCTTGTCGCTACAAAATATTTTACAAAATGGATTGAGGTAGTACCTCTCACAAATATCATAGGAAAATAAATTGTTGCATTTATCTTGAACTACATCATCAGTCGCTATGGAATCCCCATGACCATTATCACTGATAATGGGTGACCGTTCAAGAATCAGGATGTACAAGAGCTATGTGGGAAATTCAAGATCCAACACATATTTTCCACACCCTATTATACACAAGGGAATGGGCAAGTAGAAGCATCAAACAAAACTATTTTGAAAATCCTCAAAAAGACAGTGAACGATGCTGGAAAAGATTGGCATATTCAATTAAACCTTGCTCTATGGGCCTACCATACTAGTATTCACACACCAAAAGGTGCCACACCTTTCTCTCTTGTCTATAGAATAGAAGCAATATTGCCAATAGAAGTAGAGATACCTTCTCTACAAGAATCAATAAAAGGTCTTATCCTAGATGAAGAATAATGAGTATCTAGATTGCAGGAGTTAGAATTGATCCAGGAACGAAGACAAAATGCATTTGATCATTTAAAGGTATATCAGCAAAGAATGTGCTAAATTTTTAATCACAGGGTCAAACCGAGAACATTTCAAGTTGTGGAACTAGTACTAAAGGAAAATCCACGCAACTAGTCAGATTGAGAAAAGAAAGGAAAGTTTGAACCAAACTGGTTAGGTTTGTTTGTGGTCACAACAATATTTGGATCAAGAGCATATCAACTATCAACACAGGATGGAGATTAGCTCGATGAACCCATCAATAGCATACATTTGAAGAAATTTTGTGTCTGAAAAAAGAAGAAAAATCAAAAATAGTGAAAAAGCAGAAAAATCAAAAACAGTGAAAAAGCAAAAAAATCAAAAATAGTGAAAAAGAAGAAAAATAAAAAAAAGTGAAAAAGCAGAAAATCCAAAAAAAAAATCAAATATCATAAAAAGTGCAATAAAAACAGATGGTGAAAACCTGGCAAATAGGTGCTATCTGTCGGCTAGCTCTTCCATCTATTAGTTCATGCATCCTTCCACTTGCATTATTTTCCATCAGCGCTACTCATATGCATAATAAAGCCTTGTACATACGCAGGCATCCTGGGTGGCTTCTTGCCATGGTTTGGATCATTGGGTATATCATAATGAATTTGTATCTAGGCTTGGGGCAAAATCCTACACCTAGCTGGGGGAAATTTTTTTGATCATTGTTAGCTTAATCAAACAAGAAGAATAGTCAGACAACTCTTATCAAGTGAACACTGAGACACATCCAATGTTAAACACGAGATCAAATTATCAAACATAAAACTATCACAAAGGTCAGTCTAAGCACATCACACACTTTTCAATGGATGATATCTTTTGGGTAATGATTTTAACATGATTGTTCAACTTTTCTATCTTGATATTCGCTATCATGATTTTTGAGCGACTCTAGGATGTCTTTGACTAGAGGAACAAGGAAGGAACATGATATTTTTCTTGTCTACTATCTGTAAATTAATCATTAATATGTGCAAATTTGTCTTAGGACATGATCATTGGAGTATCATCGAAGACATTTATGATTTGCGTATTGAAATGATAAATACTACCTATTTTACACAAGCAACACTCAAGTCATCTTGGTTCAATTATACCTCGATGCTTGTGCTAACTTGCCATATCAAAATCTAGGAAAGTCGTGCTCAGGTCATCATGGTTTAATTATACCATCGATGTTTGCACTTACTTCCCACATTTTAAAAATCTCAATGATGACAAAACGCAATAACCCAGTGACTGGTCCAGTCATCGCATTGCATTTCATTTGCATTAGCTTTGCATTTAGCTTGCATGGGATCCCACATGCTCCTTTTATCCAACGTTAAATCTATCGCAGTGTATACGCAATCAAACTGATAACTCATCTCTATCTAGATATTATAACTCAACGAAAATCTTATATTTCTTCAACAGAACCAACATTAGCTTATATAAATCTTCTTGCAAGTTGATATCAACAAACTAGCAGTTCTTTACTCAATCAATCATATCTATTCTATTAATCAATTGCATTTGAATCTATTCTCTCATGTCTTATACATGATGTATCTTTCCTGAAACCATACGTTTTGATCATGTTTTATACAAGATATATCATTCCTGAAACCAGACGCTTTGATCATCTTTGTCTTATACAGGAGGTGTCATTTCTGAAACCAGACTGAATCTTGATCTTATCAATCTAATCAACAAGCTTTATCAATAATAAAAAACCACATCACTATGATCGTAGAAGTCACATTTTCATCAACCACAGAGTCAGGCATCAAATCATTTCTAATCGAGATATCAATTTCACAAATATCCAAACGCTCCAAAGGTCAATTATCTCAATTGATCTCCTGAGGGGGCATCATTGTATCAAAATTTATCAATCAATAGATGGGGCATCCTATCGAACCAATATCATCATCAAAATGAGATTATTTTTTGAATCAACGCGTCATCACACCTTGCTTCAAAGAGGGGCAAAATGTATACACCTAAAAATGGTCTGAAGATAATTAATTAAATAAGTAATTGTTTAATTAATCCCCCTTCCTAATTTAATTGAATTCATTAAGCAATTTTAAAAATTCCCCCTTTCATCTACCTATTAATAAGTCTAAGGATTTATTTAATAGGTTCATTTCATAATCCCCTTTGATTAATTAATTCAAATTAATTAATCCTCCCCCCACTTCCATTAATTCTTCTAATCCCCTAATTAATTAAAACAAATCAATTTATGAGTTGTTGAGAATTAATTAGTCTTTTCCTATTATTTGAATTTTTAAATTCAAATTACCCACATGCCTCCTAACTTCTAACCACCTAACCTAACCATCTCTCTAACCTAACCCATTCCACCTAACCTTGGGTTTAACTAACCCTATCCTATCTTGCACATTCTAACCTCCTTATCCTAACCTCCTATGGTGTGGATATTTTCTTCTTGAGACACATGGCACTTTGGCCACATGTCTCCTCTCTTTGACACTTTCCCTTTTATGAGCAAAGCTCCTTGACACTTGTCATGACAGAGATGACAAGTGTCTCTTCCTCCAACCTCTTCTCCAACCTCTTCCAATTTCACCCTTGTTATCTTCAAATTCAATCTTGACTGTTGATTCCTGTCACCTCACCCCTAGCCTTGGAAATCTTATCTTTTTCCCCCATTTTGGAGCAATAAGGATCTCATCTCATTTGCAATTTAGGCATTGTTACTATAGGCATATATCTTTTAGCATATCATTTGAGCATTGTTATTATAGGCATTTGCATCTTAGATGTATTTTAATTTGATCTTTTTTCTAGCTTAATTGCATCATAATCATAGCTTAATCATGCATATCATTAGCTTAATTAGTCTCTTGGATCAATCTAGTATAATCAATCTCATCTTTTCATATCATTATCATTTCAAATCCTCCATCTAGGTGTAGTCAAGTCATTGGGATTGCTTAGCCAGATCTGAGAGCAAATCCATACTCGCATATCTTAGGAGGTGATAGATCACTTTGTCATGGTTTTATCTTTCTTTTTCTTATGATTTGCTAACCATTCTTGTAATGATCTATTGAGTTTTTTGTGTTGTAGCTGTAGGTATCACACTTCTCACAAAGAATGACAGTCATCCTTGTCATACTCCTTTGAGTTGGGATCGGTTGGAGGATAGGGTGCGTTTAGGATCGGATTTGCTTCGTGAGATGGAGCAGCATGTTGAGCAGATTCGTGGGCATTTGGTTGCTGCTCAGGATAGGCAAAAGAAGTATGCCAATTCCCATAGAGTAGATCGTCAATTTTCTATTGGCGACTGTGTGTTCTTAAGAGTGCATCCACGGAAGATTCTGATCCATTATGGAAAGGGTTCTAAGTTGGCGCCTCATTTTGTAGGCCCTTTTGAGATCCTTGAGAGGATAGGACCTATTTCCTACCATCTTGCCCTGCCGTAGAGTCTATCCCGCATCCACGATGTCTTTCATGTTTCTGTTCTTCGACCTTATCATCCTGATGTGACCCATGTTCTTGATTGGAATGCTTTGCAAGTCGTGGACTGGAAACTTTCCATGGAGCCCGTGTGCTTTCTTCGGCGTTGGGATTTGACCCTCAAGGGTTGTACCATCGAGTAGGTAAGGGTCCTATGGGACCCAAGTGATGAGATCTCAGCGACATGGGAAGATGCAATGAAGATGAGAGAGCTTTATTCCTATCTGTTTTAGGCTTCCAGGATTAAGCCTAGGCTTGGGGGGGAGGATGTAGTACCCCTCCTTGATCAGACTCTTTTTGTATGTTTTTGATTGACTTCAGTGGAACATTATTGTATATTGATTCAGATTTTATGCAATGTTATTTTATGCTTTATCTGGATTTGTGGTGTATGATTTTATGCAGTATCTTAGTGCTTATGATCAATGTTATTTTATGGATCATTATCATGGTCTTACACTCTTACCTTATATGTGTGATGCGTTATTTTTATGTTGCATGGTTGCAAGTTTATTGGGATGTGAGGGGATGATTTTCCTTCACTCACTTCGGTGAGACCGGGAACATCAGGATTCTCCTTCATCGGTGTGCGTACCATGTCTATATATATTTGTCTATATGCACATGTGGTTCTTTCGTGCAGGACATTGTAGGTACTAGTACCGGGTAGGTACAGGGTATCGACTCCACATGGTTTCACAGGTCTGAGCATGCCTTATATGTCCAATGGGAGTGGAGGAGATAGTTGTTGGACCCTAACGTGACCTGCAGTTACACTCATGTGAGTGTTGTCAGCTGGTTGTCTTTCCCGTCTGGCTGGTATGCGAGTCATAGTGCTTTGGTTTGGTTATTTGTGAGTCGTCATTTGATCATCCTTCATGTGTGTGTTTCCGTTTATTTAAATGGTTATTTAATTGAGTAGATGATGTTGTTTTTATGTTGGCGTAATTAGTTAATTATTATGCTCTAAGATTATTGATTTGATTAAATTAATGATTTGCTAGATTAAATGGTTAAATGGCTTATTTCATTGTGAATAGTTGTATCATTATATTGTGAAAAGGAAATAAGTAATTGCCTAGCCATTTAAATGTTAAATGCTCATGTTGAAAGAAAGTATTTTGGAAATAGAAAATTTAATAAAAGCTTTTCCTTTTTCACCTTTCCATTTGACTTTTGTATTTTATTTATTGGAAAAAAATTATTTTTGGAAAAGAAAAAAATTGATTGCTTTTTACTTTTTGAATAATTTAATCTGATTGGGTGGAGAAAACTTGGAACGTAGAAAGTTTAGGTTGAAATTATTTTCCCCATATATTCCTGGAAATTCACGGGAAGAGGAGGGCAGAAAATTTAGAAGAGAAATTTGGAAAACCATTCTGAAAGAGGAGCTGGAATTTGATTTGGTTTGCAAGGATTGGGATTCTTCCATCATTTTGCTTGCTAAGTTTGCTTCAAGGTTGGATAATCTCTTCTTGTTTTAAATTTAATTTTGAATTTTTCAGTTGTTTCCTGTGTGTTGGAAAAGATGCAAATCTCCTTGTAGATTCTTTTGGAATGATTGGAATAGAAGAAAGAGTGTGTGTTATTGTTGATTTTGTGAAGCTTATATCATATGATTGCTTATAGGAAAGAAATGATTCATTTCTCTATTTTTTGTATGTTTTGTTCTTGAAAATCAACTTCTTCAATTACCTCTTCTATTTGGAATAGAATGAATTAGATTTGGTTTGCTGTGTGCTTCCTAGTACCTAATTGCCCAAGATTTGGGGTTTATGTTGGCAAAAATTGGTTATTGATTTTTGCTTGATGTAAGGAATTCTTCCTATGCATGGAAGTAAGAAAATCTGATTTTTATCCTTCTCCTACCTATTGAATTCTTCTATTGTTGCCTAAATTATTCTGATTAATTAAAAAATAGGTTTTCAGGACCCGAAACCTTTACACCATAGATAGAGAAAAAGCACCAAGAAGAATAGAACAATAGAGTCCACAGACAAAAAGACTGGCCAAAAGACCAGTGAATAGAAAGAACAACTTAACAAAAAAATAGCAAAGAAACAGGGAATGCGCTACATAGTAATTTTCTTTAGCAGATCCTCCGCCTTTGTCACCAGCTCATCATAGGTGGCCCTGACAGCTTTTAGGTCTTCCAGATCCTTGTTCAATTTCTTTTCCTTCCTCTTGCCTCTGGTGCAGGTTCCTGGGACCTTGAGCTTCCCCTGTTCCTTCAGCTTCCAGTTCTAAGTCTTGGATTTCCTTTTCGTCATCCATCTTGCTGATGAGGGTGTGGGTGTTGTTGGCCAAGATCTTCAAGATACTTAGGCTCCATTCAACAATGTTCTTTAGGCACTCCTCAATTTTATCAACTTTGGTGACAGTGTCCAAGAGGGTTTTTTCGCTAGTGTCCGCAAGGCTTTTTCTGTCCAGCATCTCCTTTTCAATCTTCTCAAACCTGGGGTTGAAAGCATCTCTGATATCTTTAGCTTTGGTGATGGTGTTTTTCAGGTCCTCAATATAGTCGGCCATTGTATTTCCCTCCCCAATATTAATGGTTTCCAGAATCAAGACTCTGTTACAGAGCTTCTTTTATTCATCCACAACTTTCTTGTAACCATTAATGAGCCACTCCATAGTTTCCATGAAACCATGCAAACCCTCGGGAGGAGGGCCAAATGAGGGAGCAACTTTTCCAAGAGTAACCTATTCTTCTTTAGGGATGTGGAGGGTAGAAATTGTGTCGGCAGCCCTGAGAGTCTCTTCCATAGTCTCCTTTTCTAGGTTGTGCTCAGCTTCCAGGGTCCTTGCTTGCTTGTCAGCTTCCGATTCCTTGCCAGTCTCCTCTTTTTTCTTGTGCTTTTTTCGAGTCTGGGTATGGATTTTTGTTTTCTTCTTCAGCATCCCTTTAGGGTTCTCCTTCTCAGAATCATCCAAATCCTCCCCTTCTGAAGAGATGCTAATAAAGGGTTTTCTTTGAGGCTTTTTGCCCTTGGATGAAGAGGGTCTTGTTTTTCTGTATTTCCTCTTCTTCCCGCTTTCATACTCCGAGTCATCAAAATTGTCCTTTGTATCAGATGAAGAGTCACTATCAGATTCCTCCTCCTTAGAAAAGGTAAAATCAAACATCTCTTCCTCAGAATCCATAGAGGGTTGCATCCGAGCAATTTGAGTGGCCTTTAAATGGTCATAAATTAGGACCATTAGGCCTTGGTGCATAGCAGTATCACCCAGAGGATTCTCTTTGTAAGCCTTAAGGGATGCATTCATCGAACAAAGAAGGAAATAAGGGAAATTAACCTTATCATTGTGCCTAAAGTGATTTAACAGAACAAAGTGATACCCATAAACTTTCGTAAACCTACCATCTAGAGTGATATATCGCATTAAAACAAAAAGAATCTCCCGCAAGGGTTTGGCAAAAGCCCTAGGCGGGTAGTAGGTTTTGCTGAACTTTACTAGTCATTTTTTCTCTTTCTTAGTTACTAGGTACCTTTTAATAGCTTCCTTGTTGACCTTCCTATCTCTGTAGAAGTTGCAACCTTCCCTGGTGAGGCCCGTAGCTTGAGCAATTAAATCTTCATCAATTTCAACCATTTGATCGCCCATTTTTAACATGCCCTTCTTCCAGTTCTTGCAGAAAAGACTGGTTACCATACCATCTTGGCCGTGGAGTCTCTCCATGAAGTTTGAGAGACCACCTTGCTGCAGAATACCCCAAACCTCTTCCTTCTATTTCCATTCTTTACAACTACTTGGTTCATATCACCTCCTATTTCCGCCCATGTTGTCGCTACTCACAGCCAAATTTTGAAACTTACAGAGCTGATTAAACTAAGAGCTTTTCGGAGCTATAACAATTACCCAGAAAGCGTGAGAGTTTATGGCATTGATGTTATAATGAGTGATTTTCTCATTATTAAAATAACTCGAAGTACTCACATCAGTACTTTTCATAATTATCCTGTCCATCAAGAGTCTTTGGAGTGCTTCTATATCGCTCATTGCTAATGATTTGTCTGACATCTTTGGGGAGTCCACTTTCACCTGTCCACGTGGTAATTGCCTCACTTTTAACCGCCGCATTGGCAGCCCAGTCAGCAGAGCTGTTGGCCTCCTAGTAGATGTGGGAGATATGGCATTTTTTAAAGGTGCTAATAATGTCAATAGCAGAGGTGATTATGTTGTGAATCGACCAAGAAGGTTTTGAAGTCCCATTAAGGCACTTTATTATATTATTTGAATCCCCTTCTATCCATAGATAGGGGCATTTCCATTTTTTGGCTAGGATGATGCCTTGAAGAGCTGCCATTGCTTAAACTTTATGATTGGTTTGGGTTCCAATAGGGACAACAACCATTTCCTTGCAAATTCCTTTATGATCTCTAAGAATAGCTCCACAACCTGAAGGACCTAGGTTACCTTTGGTAGCACCATCAAAATTAACTTTGAGCCAACCTTGAGGAGGGGTTTGCCACTTAGCTTCAAGCCTTTTATCTTGGTTGAGATTAGGACCATCAGTGATCTTCATATTCCATACCCTTAAGATATTTGAATCTAGTGGATTGTTCAAGTAACAAGGACCCTCAATGATCCCTATATTTTCCTAAATAGACCATTGAATTTTCTGGAATACAATATCTTGATTGAGGGAGACATCCCTGAAGATTCAGTTATTTCTTTCTTTCCATAGACCCCACAAGATGTGAGGAAGAGAAAGTTGCCACAAACATCTCAAAAAAGGGTTAGCCCATTGAATATTCCAAGAGGAGAACATATCTCTAATGTTATTAGGAAACACCCAAGCGATACTGAAGCTCTTGAGGAAGATTTCCCAAACAGAGGCTGAGAAGGAACAGTCGAGAGCAAGATGGTCCATAGACTCTTCCTCTTGAAGGCACGACACACATCTATTAGGGAGGGCAAAACCTCTGCCTTTGAGGTTGTCAAGGGTTAGGATCTTATTTTGGAGGATAATCCAGAAGAAAAAATTGATTTTGGGGGTAAGACCCTTAATCCAGGCTTTAGACCAATAAGGGTTAATAGGAGGGGGGGGGGGGGGAAGGACACAATACATAGAAGAAATAGATAAAGTTACTTTGGGATCATGTTTCCAAATAAGGGAGTCCTCTTCATTATTCAGCCATACCGCAGACAGATGGATCTTGAGCTTAGAAAGGCTAGGGTGGATACTTTCAATGTTCTTCCATTCATTACCATCCCAGTACTTAGCAACTAAGGAGCCAAAAGATCTAATATAGGAGGGAGCATGGGGGGTCCATTCATTGAAGTCCATTAAAGGTTTATCAAAAAGCTAGGGATCCTCTCAGAATTTTACTTTCCTACCATTTCCAAGTTTCCATATCACTCCTTTAGCTATACTTTCTTTACATTTAGAGGCATGATTCCAAATGTGGGATCCATTAATACTGAGATCCAAAATGAGAAAAGAGGAGAGAGAGGAGGACATAAGAGAGTACTTACTTCACCAAATTTTGCACCATTTAGAATCAGAATGAAATATTCTCCAGACTTGTTTGGATAGGAGAGCTTCATTTAAAGTATGAATCCTCCTAAGGCCCAGACCTCCTTTGCTTTTCAGCCTACAGACCTAGTCCCAGGCTACCAAGGACATTTTTTGCTTATCCTCAACCCCAGACCATAAGAATCTTCTTTGAATTTTCTCAATTGCTTCAGCATACTTAACTGGAATTCTAAAAAGACTAAGAGCATAAATTGGAATACTTTGAAGAGTATCCTTAAGGAGTTGGAGCTTGCCAACTTGACTTAAGAGGGCCCCTTTCTAACCAGCAAGTTTTTTATGAAATTTGTCCACTAGAGAACTCTAGAAGGGATCAGGAGGGGCAATTCCCATGGGGAGACCAAGGTAGGTAGCAGGAAGGTCAGCAGTCCTACACTCCAAGATTCTGCTAATCCTCTGTTGTCTTCTCTCTAGAATATTAATGAAAAAAACTTCACTTTTAGCCCAGTTGATAAGCTGACCTAGAGCAGAGGCAAATTTACACAGGGTGCTCTTCAAAACTTTATCTTCTGAAATACTTGATTCCCCCATAATAATAGTGTCATCAACAAATTGCTGGTGGGAGCAGATAAGGTCAGCAGAGGATGGTTGGAGGCCCTTAAAGGAGCCTTGCAACACGATTTTTTCCATGGTCCTTCCAAAGCATTCGACCATAATAATGAAGAGGATGGGGGAGATAGGATCTCCTTGCCTAAGACCTCTAGAAGCTTGGAAAAAAGTAGAAGGAGAACCATTGATAAGAACAACAAAAGTAGCAGAGGTGGTAAGTTGGGAGAAAAGGTCGACAACTCTAGAGGAGAACCCAAAAGAAGTGAGGATTTTCTGAAGTAAAGACCAGTTAACCCCGTCATAGGCTTTGGAGAGATCTAGCTTTAGGATGAGACCCTGCTTCTTTGCTCTAACAAGAGAGTGAATGTTCTCATGGACTGTAATAATGGAGTCAAGAATTTGTCTTCCAGGAACAAACCCATTTTGCTGGTGTTTAATTAAGGCAGGAAGGACAACCAAAATTCTAGAGGTAAGGGCCTTGGAGATAATCTTGTAAAATGAATTGCAGAGGCTAATAGGTTTGAATTTTGTCCAAAGAATCAACACCTTGAATCTTGGGGATGAGAGCAATAAAAGTTCCATTGATTTCTTTCAAGAGTTTTCTAGCCCCAAAAAATTCCTTAACCCCATTGGAAACATCAATTCCAAAAATCTCCCAAAAATCTTGAAAAAAGAACATTGGGAAGCCGTCTGGGCCAGGCGCTTTGTTACCATCAAAGGAGAAAACAACATTTTCTCAATTTCTAAGTTAGAGGGAATGGAGGAGAGGGAGGCATTCTTTTGAGCATCAATGAGACAAGGAATGTTCTGAAGAAAAGAGGATTGGGCTTCAACATCCAACCCTCTTGAGGAGGTCTGAGAAATACCTCTTAGCTTCATTCCTTATTTCATCCTCCTTGACCAGCTCCCCATTCTCCACAACTAGCTTGTTTGCCCTATTAACTACTTTATGCTTGATAGGTGACATATGGAAGAATCTTGTATTCCTATCTCCTTCCTTAAGCCAGATGCATCTCGATCTCTGCTTCCAGAATGTTTCCTCTTTGGCAATAATATCATGGTATTTTTTGAGAGTCTCGTTTTCATCAGCAATAGACATAGTACTGAAACCATCCTTCTGGATCTGATCTTGTATTTCTTTAAGGTCTTCCTGAATTTTACTCTTAGCCTCAAATATATTTCCAAAACTAGTTTTGTTCCAGAGTCATATATTGTCCTTCACACTTTTGAGTTTCTTGACAACTTTAAACATAGTTGTTCCCTCAACTTGGATGCTCCACCATTTCTGAATATTTCTTCTGATTTCAGGATGGAGGGTCCACATTTTTTCAAATCTGAAGGGAAAGTTTCTCTTTCTATTGATTGAGTCAGCAATGAAGGTGATAGGGAAATGATCAGATCCAACCCGTATGTGGGCCGACAAAGAACATAAATACTGACTATACTAGTCATTAGAGATGAGAGTCCTATCAAGTCGCAACTAGATAAGGTCATTACCTATTCTTCTGTTAGTCCATGTGTAATTACAACCCTATATTTCCAAGTCATTAAGAGCCTGAGAATTAATAAAATCCATAAGGGCCATCCTACTTTCCAATTGAGGAGGACTACATCCAAATTTTTCCTCCTCTCTCAAAGGAGTGTTGAAGTCCCCCATAACCATCCAACTAAGATTTTTGAAGCTATCCCTAGCCTGAATGATTTTTTTCCAAAAAGAGTTTCTAGCCTTTAAGGTATTAGGAGCATAAATGTTGGTAAGAACCCATGAAGTACCATCTTTTAAATGCTCAAATTTAATACAAGAGAAATTACTATCCTGAATTATGACCTGACCTTTAACAGTATTAAGGTTCCAGATGGTAGCAATGCCTCCTGAAGCGCCTTCGGAACTGCCACCACTAACATTACCATTTTTGAAGAACTTCAAAGATTCAACTTTTTCTCTACTCATTTTGGTTTCTTGAATTAGAAAAATATCAGGATTACTATCTCTTATCATATTCCTAATAATATCATGTTTATGGGGATTATTGAGTCGCCTAATATTCCAAAAGATTATCTTCATAGCTACTTACCAATTCCTAGCTCCTTGAGAGTCTTTTGGGTTCCATCTACAATGTTCTTGCTGGCCTCCTTGTCTCTGACTTTGTTGTTAGAGGGCCATCCTGGGGAAGAGGAAATATACCCCACATCAACTTCAGCTATTCTACTAGATTTCCTTAGTAGAGAAGTTGAGGGAGTAGATCCTTTCTTATTCCTGTATTTTGGTTGCTTCCATTCAGTTTCTATCACAAGAGCCACTTCCATGTTGTTGACAATTTTGGAGATTTCTTCTTCATTGCCCCAGTTAGGAGTTCTGGAATCAGTTCAAACATTGTTCACTATTCTTGAGCTTTGTTCTGAGTCCGAGAGGTTCATACCCAAAATTGCACATTTTTGGGCTTCTTGAATTTCAAAACTTGGCATGGCTAGAGAAGAATCAGTCCTTTCTTCTTGGGGGTTAGGGATCTCTCCTTCCTCAGGTTGGTAATCTTTTTTTTCCAGTTCCTTGCCTTCAGAAGTGTCAGCAACCACTTCAACTATCTCATTTGAAGGATCATTCTGATCTTTCATTTCCTTTTTTTGAGTTCTACCCATGGGGCTGACTTTGGTTGGTTCATTTCTCACTATTTCCTGGGTTGAGGGACTAGAGATAGAATTTGAGGTGACTTCCTTCTTTTGCCCCAAAGGATTAAAGTGATTGGAATTTTCTTCCTTATTCTTTGGATTTTTAACTTGCCACACCATTTTCTCTGGCACGTTTTGATTTTTCATCTGGGGTTTAGGCTGCTTAGGTTCCACCTTTGGCCTGTTTGGGCAGGATTTTGCCCAATGACCTGCTTTTTTACAGTGGAAGCATGCAAAAGGGATAGATTCATATTCGATGTGTTGTTTCCAAGTTCCCAGCTTTGAAACTAGATCTATCTGTTTTGACATATCTGCTTCAGGGGCTACTCCTACACAGAACCTTGCACGAGTTAGTCTTGTTTTTGAAGCAGTGACTGGGTCTATTGAGAGCAACTCGCCAAAGGAGCTTGCTATTCCAGAGAAAATACTTTCTGCCCAATATTCAAGAGGCAATCCTGGTAGCTTTATCCAGACTATAACTTGCACCAAGAGAGAATCATTCATGTTTAGGTTCAGATGCCATTTTCTAAGGACCAGAGCTATCTTTCCTACCATCCAGGGGCTCCCACACAGAATCTTAACCTTATCTTCTTCGCATGAAAATGAAAAAGACAGAAGGCCTTTAGGTAAAGCTAATACTTCAACATTTCCCTTGAGGACCTTTTTTTGTTTGACAAAAGCCCTTACAACTTCAATATTAGGACGCGAACCCATAAATTTCCCTACCAAGGAGTCCGACATACTATTGATATTATGGTCCAGAATCTGGTCAAGGATAGAGATAACAAACTTACCACCAGAAGGGTCAGAAATATTCTTAACAAGAGGTAGGGAGGATTTACTAGTAGGTCTAGTTCCAAAAAGGGATGACCATTTCTTTTTTTCCCTTCTGCTGTCAATGGAGTCATCACGTGGAATGGGCCCCCCATTGGACCCTTCCCCCAGAAGCCCAGATGAACCTGCTGTCTCCTCTAGCAGAGTACCATCAGATTGTAAGTCAACAACAACCTCTGGGATGTTTGGAGGCTTATCCTTATCACCTATGGGACTAGTAGCTTTGATCTGGCCGCTCCCACCATTGGAACTAGGGTTCCCGCCTTGGTGAGAATTTGAAATTTGAGTTCACCCATTACCACCAGTTGCTCCCGCTTCTACCATCAGCTAGTCATGCGAAAAACCTTCATTGCCTAAATTGTTAGCTATTGGGTTCTTATGTGATTTTATTTCACCATTTACCTTATTGGTAAATATCCCTTTGAATTTAGATCTTGGCACTGTGTGTGTGTGCCCGTGAAATGATCAAGGAATAAATCATTTTCATGTTTAAACGGTTTTGTGGCATATTGATTTTTAATGCTTTAGGAAGCATGTAATTATTTTATTTGTGGACTTTACCTTACCTGTGGTGGGATTGTCCAACCATGTGGGTCGGTAGTGTCTGCTACCCACAGGTAGCAATGCTACCAATCGATAGCTGTTGCTATCGGTGGTAGTAGCAATACCGGTCAGTAGGATTGCTACCAGTTGGTAATAGTGCTACTTGTTGGTAGCGGCTACTACCGGTCGGTAGGCCTGCTACTAGTCGGCAATAGTACTACCAATAGTTATTGTTTTCTACCTCGATAGTAGCACTACTGCGGGTTGGTCTCGGCCCTCGCGTGACCTTGTACCCTTCATGGTACAACCCTTTTTATGTGCTATGAATTTTTTTTTTTTGGGCATAAATGAAATATTTTAAAGTTGGTTTTTATGTTAAAAATAAATGATAAGTTTCAAGGTGATTTTAATTATGTGTATTTAATAAATTTATTTATTGAAATAAAGGCATAAATTAGTAATTCAAATTGGTAGATTTTGGATGTTTTATGGAAATCGATTATACGTCTATATAATTCATATTGTTATCCAATTGAAAAATTAATATGGATTTCATTCTTGATGGAATATTGTTTTGGAAATTGAATAGATGTGAATTGTTGTAAAGGAGTGTTTATTTAATTTTCAATCAATGATGTTGCAAGTGCTTATGATGCTGATTTTCTCAAAGATTGTCTGAGTGCGGACTTAGTGAAATTATCTTTCCTTGCAAGAGTTATATTGTGTTATTTCTTGTTTGTGGTTCAGTCGTCCTGTGGTGGCATATTTGGTACCTTTTACCAAGTGATATATGATGACTTCGTTGTCTTAACCATATAGTGTCTTTGCCTTATGGTTAACCAAGAGTCAGCATATCCTTGTTTTGACCACTTGATTTTGGATAGTGGTGTTATGGGTGTCTGCTTCACCATAGGGTCCTCATGGAGTGACCATGTTTGTTTAGTGTCCTTTGAGAGAGTGTCTTTTGAGTGGGGGCCATGCCCAAAGTGGTTGGCAGGATAACCCATCGAAAGTTAGATAATAAAGTGATAATATAATTAATTGATTAGGTGGGTAGTTCATAACATTAAATAAGATATTGTACCTCACACATAGGTGAGTGCTTGTACATGGCTCATAATGCTGTGAGAAGGCCTAGAATGGCAAACTGACCACCTTGTCTTCACAAAAGGTTGGTAAGGTTTGCATGAGACCTAGTTGGAGCCAAAGGTTTGGGAAAGGTTAGCGGGGTAACTTGGGATGGGGGTTGGAACCTATGGAAGCCAACCATGGTAACCATCATAAGCTATGCGATGACACTCTCTCTTTGGGTGCACTCACAAAGCTGGTTCCCACTTTTTGG
This sequence comes from Cryptomeria japonica, assembly GCF_030272615.1. Taxonomy (NCBI): domain Eukaryota; kingdom Viridiplantae; phylum Streptophyta; class Pinopsida; order Cupressales; family Cupressaceae; genus Cryptomeria; species Cryptomeria japonica. Next base: position 550,481,155 of record NC_081414.1, on the reverse strand, counting down.
TACATCCTGATTTTTGCTGAAATCATACATTTTTTGGAAAATATAATTATTTAAGCTTTAAGAGGTCCCATTTGAAGTAATTAATTCAAGAGAGTTAGATCAAAGGCTCTTAGATCAAAATTTCTTGGATAGAACCTCTCTACTTCTAAATCATACTTGCAATGGAGTCTCCTTTGCATCTATCAAATGCTGATAAAAAATCAATTTTATATTAGCTTTTGAGGGATCAAACGAATTCATTTAGAAATTTTGTTTTTTTGAGGATTTAGTCCTTATTATAAGCTTTCCAAATAGTATAATTTTTAATATATTTAAGTTTATTAATATATTTTTATTTTATTTTTTATGAATGTAGGTTTTTCACCGAACATGAACTTCTTTGTTCAATGCATTGGGAAAAATAGCAAACTAATTCAAAAAAATTCTGAAAAATATCTATGCCCTAGGTATTGATGTCTTATTTCTAACAAAAAAAAAACAACTTAATTTTGATATATATAGAGCAAGTTATGTGTTCAAACGTACACCTATATCTAAATTATAATTAGTCGGACTTCAAAACTTAATAAAATAAAAAATATTCAACATATCACTATCAAACCAACTGCATGCCCTGGGTATTGATGTTACAAACCAAAATTTAAAAGAGATAAGTTTTTATCATTTATAGAAAAAAATTTATACGTTTCGGGATCCACATCACTCTTAAAAAATGTTGTTTCCTGTAAAAAACTACTTTTGAGGGAGATGGAAAAATCAATAAAATTTTATTCAAAAAAATTTGAAAAAAATATATTTAGAATCTACAAAAAGGATGTTACAAATCACTAGTTTACATCATCTTCAAATTCTTAATGATTTAAAAGTTATAGGTGTCGGAAAGTGAAGGTTTTTGGCAAAATGTTCATCTAAGTGTCAAAGTTGGTCAAAAAGTGGGAACCAGTATTGTGAGTTCACCCCTTTAGGTTCACTTGTGTATTTGTGATGTTGAGTCACCTAGATATTGTGGAGTCATTTTGTGTTGTCATGGAGTCATATTGTTTTGTTGACCATGTCATGCTTTTGCTTGCTTGAGGGTCCTCCGATATCTCCTAGCACGGTGGGGTGATTCCATTTTGGAAATTACATGGTCAAGTGGTAGTGCCACTTCCCATCGAATGTTCTTGTTCGTACCTTCATGTGAGGATTGGCTTCACAAGTGTTTCTGTGGATCGTAGGTCATGCTCTATCTCATGTTGGAGATTATTGTTATTTGGAGACCTATGTGGTCATTGTATCATGATCTTTGTAACCTTGTATTTGGTTAAGTTGTATCTTTATATGTATATTGAGAAGCCATGTATTGGAAGAGCAATGTAATCCTAAGTTTGGGATGTTATTTATCATCTTTCTTTATGATTGTGTAAATGATTATTGAAGAGAAATTATATTGTATCCTTTAAATCTTTCAATGGTGTAATCTGTTATTGCATATGGCTTCTTGTGATCATTGAGTTAATGATGGATTATTGGATTAACCTTAATTGTGAAATTTATCTTTTGGTTTTAATTCTTAGTTGGTAACCCTTAAGGAATGCTAGTGTAAGTCTTCCACTTGTGTTATCGTGCATGTTGTGTTTTATGCACCTATTATGTTTATACTAAAAAAAATAAATTGTTTCACCCTTGATGTGGGTTTTCCTTCGGGGTTCCTGGCGGGGCATTACAGTTGATTTGAAGCTATGAATTATTCATTGAGACCTTTTTTGCACAAACAACATAGTAATAAATATAATCAAAATCTATAAGAGTAACATTCAAAACTGAATGATAAATTAGGACAAATCTTAACCAATATAGCTAGGTAACATGCTTAGGAATGAAAAGCCATCAAAATACTAGTCATACACATCATCAAAATGTATCTTACTTGTACCTTATAGATGACATGTAGAGTGATGATACATGATTCTTTACCTATTATATTGTTCATACACCTCATCAAAATACCAGTCATATACCTCATCAAAATACCGGTTTTACACCTCATTAAAATATAGCATACACCTCCATATTCCCTATCTATCTCTTTATCTCTACCTCTCTCCCTTTCTCTTCCCATATATATCTATCTCTCTTTCTCTTTCCATTTATCTCCATATCTCTCTATTTCTCTCTTTATCTTCTCATTTATTTATATCTCTCCCTATTTCTTTTTCTCTCTATCTCCTCCAATTTTTCTCTCCCTCTCTTCATCTCCAATTGTTTGTCTCTACTTATCTCTCTCTCTCTCTCTCTATATATATATATATATATCTTTTCCACTCTATGTCACCAGCTATATTCCGCTATATTTTTGTCTCTCAATATCTCTTGGTGTGTTTATCTGTCTCACTACCTCTTTCTCTCTATCTATTTGTCTCCACCTTCCTATCTTTCTCTTTATTCATATATACCTCTATTTTCCTCTCCCCCCTCTATCTCTAGACATGTCTCCCTCTCTCCCCATATATCTCTATCCATATCCCTCTTCCTATACTTGTATTTCTATATCTCTTTGCCTCTTTGTCTCAATCTCTTCATATTTCTTCTCCCATCTTTCCCTCTATCTAGATATCTCGATCTCTCCCTCTCTAAGTATCTCCCTCTCTATTTCTTCTACCAATGAATGCAACTAATATAAAGCTACATGATGCATTTTCCTCTTTTGCTTGAATAGAAAAATAATTAATATTTATTGATTTCAATGTATATGATACACAAAAAAGTCATTAGACAGGTGTGAGGTTTTATCAATGCTAGCAATAATTGACCTCAAATGGTATCAATATTCAAGAACATATAATTAAAAGAGTATCTACACAATCATAGGCTTGTATGTGAAATGAAGGCAAATCAAGTATGGGTAAAAAGAAAACAATGACTGTGTAGTGTAATTGAAGACTTCCATAGATGAGAAACAAGTGCAACCTCTATCCTCTATCCCTCTATCTCTCTCCATATATTTCTATCTCTTTCCATAACCCTATTTATCTCTACACTACCCCCCCCCCTCTCTCTCTCTATCTTCCCATATATCTCTATTTATATATTTCTCTTTCCATATATCTATATATCTCCCTCTTTTTCTCTCCCTCTCTCTCCCTTTCTCTATATATCCTTATATCTCTATCTCTCTATCTCAGGTCATCTATACCTCTCTCTCTCTCTCTCTCTCTCTCTCTCTCTCTCTCTCTCTCTCTCTCTCTCTCTCTCTCTCTCTCTCTCTCTCTCTCTCTCTCTCTCCTTGTCTCTCTTCCTCTTCCATTCTCTCTATCTTTATCTCTCCCTCTACTTGTCCCATCTCTCTATCTATTTCTTTCCCTCTACCTTTCTCCCTCTCCCTTTATATCTACCTCTATATTTCTATTGCCCCCCTCTCTCTTCCTAGAACTATATATCCATATCTCTTTTCCTCTCCATCTCTACCTCTCCACATTTATTATTCCATATCTCCCACTATCTCTATCTCGTTATAACTTAATCTCTCTACCCCTATGTATATCCCTCTTTCCACATCTCTCTCTCTATATAACTTCCTATCTCTACCTTTATATTTCTATCCTCATTCTCTCCCTATCTATATATTTATCTTCATATAATTTATTTATCCCTCTCTCATCTCTATATCTTTATCTCTCCCTCTCCTCTATATCATTCTCCTTCTCCATCTATATCTTTATCATCCTCTCTACCTATATCCCCTATCTATATCTCCATAAACCCTATGTCTCTCTACCTATATCCCCTATCTATATTTTTCTCTACCTCTATCTCCGTTTCTCTCTATCTCTTTCCCTATCCTTCTCTATCTATATATCACCCACTATCTATATTTCCCCCTCTTTGCATCTCTAACTCTATATATCGAGATCTCTCTCTCTCTCTCTCTGTCTCTCACCTCCTTCCTCTCCCTCTACCACTCTCCCTTTCTCTTTCTATGCATATATTTCTCTCCTTATCTTCCCATATCTCTCTCTCTCTCTCTCTCTCTCGATTTATCTTTTCCTCTTTATCTCACTTGATTTCTCTCCCCCTCTTTCAATATTTGTTTGTCTATCTCTAATTATTGGTTCATATATATTTGTCTCTTATCATTCCCCCCACTTTCTATATCTCCTTATTTATATCTCTCTATCACTCTGTCTCATAATATCTCTCTCTCCTTATCTATCCCTATCCCTATCCTTCTCCATCTCTATCTCTCTCTATCTTTCCATCTCTATATTCTCTCTATCTCCATCTCTATATCTACCATTTTCTCTTACTCTCTATCTCTAGACATGTCTCTAAATCTCTATCCATCCTTCTCTCCCTCCTCCCTCTCCCTCTTCTTTATTTAGAGGTCTTTTCCAATCTTCCTCTCTATCTCTATCTCCTTGTCCCTCCTCTCTATCTCTCTCAATCTCCCCCCTCTGTTTCTAGCTCCTTTTATCTATATATCACACTAACTATCACTCTCTCCTTATTGAAAAATACAGCGCGATCCAATTCATAATGGATCCTAATTATCCTCCTAATTTGAAGGTTTTTTCCAATCATGTTTAGATCCTTATAAGTGGATGTATAGTTGATTTAATGCTATCACTTCTCCATGAAGATCTTTGTTGAACAAACAACATCGGTTTCTAAATGGCCTATCGATTGAACTCATGTACTACACAAATGTATGTAAAAAGTAGACCAAAATATGTCCTAATTGACCTTCCACACGTCATCAACATACCTATTGCACACCAAGGTGCAATTTCTAGTATAATATATATGAAAAAAAGTCACTAGAATGAAGAATATTGATGTGAATATTTATTATGACAATGGCTCGAGTATCAAAATACTCAATATAATGAAAAATCATAGAAAATAAAAATATCAAAATGATACTAGACAAAGGCCCTATTACTTAGAACTAAAAAATGTGAGGTGAAGCAAGGGAAAACCTTTGAAAGGTTATATTGTTAGTTTAAGTGTGAATAAGCATAAGAAATCCAAATAAAGCATAAACCAACAACACAATTATACCTTGCAAGAGAGAGATTTCTCTCTTGTTCCTCTGATTGAGCAAATGATGAAGTGGAGGTGCCCTTGTGCTCCACTTGTTTGGATGTGCTCTTCTTGATGGATGTGGAATGCTCTCCAAATGCATAAAAAGGCTGGAATGATTTGATAGGATTTGGATTTGGATTAGATGAAAAATGGATGGATTTGGATTTGATGAAGGATCATGGGGACATGATAATGATATGATAGAAGAGGATAGAGGAAGAAAGGGGCCGCATAGATTAGAGGAAGATTCCATGTCTTTTTTTGTGAGGAAGTGAGACTCTAATTTATAGATTGGAGGAGGCCAATGGAGGGCCAAGATTGATCTTGGGAAGAAGGGTTGAGATTTATTTGAGAGGGAAATAGAAAAGGATCAAGGAGAATAAAAAGGAATATAAAATTCCTTGGGGAGAGGAAAGATGAATTTAAAATTCCAAAATAAAGGATGCATGGGGGGATTCAAAGAAATTTGAATTTCCTTGAAAGTCTCAATGTTGATGTAACATGAATGGAGGAATATAAAATTGGAGAATAATGATAAGTAGTCCATTAAGAGAGTTTCTAGAAGAATTAATTAGGCTGAGTGGGGATTAGGAAAAGTGTTTTGTAGGAATCATATGACTTCACTAAGAGGAATTTAGAAGATTTAATGATTTGGTTGACTTTAGAAGAATAGGGAAATAATTTATTTATTTGATAAATTAGTTATTAGACTATAGTGACAAGATTAATTAAATTTGATTTAATTAACCTTAAGAAGAAGGAATTAACACAATTAAACTGGTTAATTATGATGATAGGCTTTAATTAATTAAACATTAATTTAATTAATTTTACGTGTCTACATTTTCCCCCTCTTTGATATAGCGTCATGAAGTGATGTTATATCAAAAAAGAGTAAAACATAGTGGATGGTGGGGATAAGGACTAGTAGCTTGATGCCCTAGTCATGAGATGAGGAAGAATGACGAGGAGGAAGTAATGGTATGCCCCCTCGAGAGGACAGATGGGTTCAAAGAACACGGGTGTGCTCTCAAAATGGATTAGAAGACTAAATAACGAAAGGATGAAAATGATTAAAGAGGGAATAAATGGATTGGAGTCTCTGAGATGGATGAATGAAATAAAGTGGATAGGATTCCTTGTTGTGCAGATATGGAGAGAAAACCTAGTTTTGATATTTCCAAGGATGATCTACACCACTGATTATAGGAATCAGAATGTCATGAAAACCCAAGGCATGGAATGACTCTCAAACAAATAGGTATGCCTTGCACACAATCATGCAAGTGTTGATAAACACAAATTTAGGGTTTCCAGTACATACAAGGGAAACCTTCTAATACACCATATCATAAAAAATATGCCCCATTATACACGAGCCAAGACATGCTAAGATATAGGATGATCAGGGCAGCCCTGAACAAATATACTGTATAGTCCCGTGACATAAGATAAAATTCAGAGAAAAAATATCAATCATGCAAACAACATGCACATGACCAACTGATATCTCTTGCCAAGAGTAGGACATGGATTTGGATAGACTGCTAGACATGGTGGTGCAGGAGCCTCTGGCATGAAGACAACTTGGAGGATACCATGGAAGCATGACAAGGAGGTGTATGGGTCTACTAGACTCAATTTTGATGTTTTAAAGCCAATTATAGCAATTCATTGTAATGATCCTAATGTAATGGTTAATTGTCCTAATGGGCCTAATAGGACCATAGGACCAAATATGGGATTTCAGGGTTATAGGATTGGGAATGGTCTTAAGAGTGTTTAGAACTCTTGAATAAAGAATTTTTATCCTTGAAGAGTCATTAGCTTTGGGTAGAAGTCAATATAGGGTGTTTAATAAGAGTTTTTTACAATATTTGAATATTAACGGCTAGTGCCATTTTGGTGGGAAATGACAAAATAGACTTGTTAATCATTTATAATGACAATTGACTCCATGGATTGGTTGGGGAAGTTGTTGGAGGCATACTTAAATCCCTGAGAGGCATTTGTACAAGAGAACACAAGGGAGTACAAAGTTGTATAGACTGCATATCAAAACAATAAAACATTTATTTTCCTGCAAATCTAGGTTTTTATATTTTCTTTGCACAAAAGTAGTTTTGATATTGGTTTTTGTAATGAAGTGAGGGTAGTGTCTATGCATCCTTACATTTTTGTAATTTGCTGAAAGTTCAATAAACCCAGAATCACACATTGTACTGTACATTCCTAAGTCTGTAGTCTTTTATTTACTGTTTTCTTGGTTTCCTTTGACATAATGATCCAACCATAGATGTAAGACTCTATTTCCTATGGATTGGATGAACCCTTACTTGTATCATATGGTCTTGACAATTTAATTATAGGAAGAAGAGAAAGTTTGGTGTACATCGTGGAGGATTAACTGAAAATGCATGGTTTTTGTGCCATAGTTATAGAAGTAATAGATTGGCCTTAAGGAGTGGCTATTTTTATGTTTGAAATAGTAAGAGTATGTTGAGGAAATGGTGAATCAACCTTTATTTGATTCTGGAAGTGAAGTTTGATGGGTTTTTGAGTAAGCGCTAGGTTTAAGGGTGAAATGGAGAGGGTTTTGGAGTTGGGTTATATAGAAACATAACCTGACCACATAACCTAGAAAATCCTTGGTTATGAATCATAACCAAAGACTATACAGAAGAGTTCTTTCTGGAGATGTTTTTTGAAAGTACTTCCTTTGCAAATGTGGCCTAATTAGTCTACTAGATACAGAGGACAATGAGTTTTTGAGATTGTTGGTCCAAAGTAATAGTACTTGAGTTTAGGATATGTTATTGTTGGATGAAAAGGGCATCCTGATATGTGATTTTTTTGTCTGGTGATTTGCAACTTTGGGGAGATAATCACCTAAAACAGTATTTGCAGGGCTAGTAGGAGCCTAGGCCTAGTTTCAGGCCAATACTTGAGTTGTCTTGACAAATGGAGTCTTGATGTTTTATGAACCTTAGACACATGTTGTTTGGGAGTTTTTAATTGGTGTAGAGGTATAGGATCCACTTGGCTTAGTGGAGGACAATTTTTGATCCTCTTAGAGGAATTAGATGTACTTGAATCACCTTAGGAGTGCAGGGTTTGGGTCCTAAACATATATTTATCTACAAGTTTTGCAATTACTCCTCTTGCCTTTGCATTAGATTGGTATCAGAGCAATGAGTATAACTTTGAGGAAGGTTTTGATAAGATGGCACCTTAAAATCAAATGGCTAGGGAGATAGAGGAGTTGAGAGAAGCCCTTGAAAGAGAGAAGAGGGAAAAGAGGGAGTTTGAAGCAGAAAAAGATAGGGAGGATAGACAAAAAAGGAGAGAGAGGTTACAACTTCTGGTATGGATTAAAGCCTTAGAGAAAGAAAGGGGAGAACCTAGAAGAGAGGGGATGAGTGAAGAAGTGGGAGCACACAATGAAGGGGAAAGGCATGAAGAGCCTAAAAGGGGAGAAAAAGATCCCGAAGAGAAGAGATTGGTGAGATTACTAAATGCAGTCCAAGGTGGAAGTAAGAATAACATTGACCTACCTATTTACCAAGGGAGGATGGATAGTGAAGAAATCTTAGGTTGGTTAAATGCCTTAGACAACTACTTTGAATTTGAGGAAATGGATGAAGAAAAGAAAGTGAAGTTTGCCAAAACTAAGTTGAGAGGTACAACTTTGACTTGGTGGTCTGATATATAGAATGAAAGGATGGCTAGAGGGTTGGAAAGTATCACAACATGGGATAGAATGAAGGGTTTTATTAAGGATCGGTTTTTACCATCTGATTATACAATTCATGTGAAGAAGATGAGGCAAAATTTAAGGCAAAAGGACATGGATGTGATGTCCTATAATGAACAATTTCATAAGCTTAGTATCAGAGGGGGTCTAGAGGATGAAGAAGAGAAGATAGAAAGGTACTCGAATGGGTTAAGATTCAACCTTTAGGATGAAATAAGTTTGTAGATGCCTAGGATGTTGGGAGAATGTTTTCAGTTGGCCATTAGAGAAAAAGATAAGTTGAAAAGGAAGCAGGAAAGACAAGGGAATGCTGGAAGAGGAGGAAGAGGAAGAGGTGGTAGAATAAATTGGGAACAAGGAAAAAGAAATGAGAAAGGAAAAGAGACATCTTCTGATTCAAGAGGAGGATATAGAGGAGGTGAAAGATTTGGGGCAGGTAGAGGCACTTTCACAAGTAGATGCTTCAATTGTAATGAAGTGGGGCATCCTTCTTTTAAATGTCCTAAGTGGGAATAGTCAAATAGAGATAGGGATATGAGAGTCAACCTGACACAAGAAGAAGAAAAAAAAGAAGAAAATGAACCATTGAAAGCAAGTCCAGTGCTGGAAGGAGAATTCCTCATACTTAACAAAGGCAAGTTGTAACAACAAGAAGAGCATAAGGTATCCATTTTCAGGACTCAATGTTTGTGTCAAGGTAAAATTTGCAAATTTATTGTACATCTAGGTTCACATAATAACTTGGTTTCCTATGAGATGGTCAATAAACTTCATTTACAAAGATTTCCTCATAGATGTCCTTATTATGCTACTTGGGTCAACAAAGAACAACATATCCTCATTAGGAACAAGCATATGTCAGTTTTTCAATTGGGGAATATCATGATAGGGTTTTGTGTGATGTGGTACGTATGATTTGTGCACACTTAATCCTAGGAAGACCTTGGAAGTATGGGAGAAAGACAATGCATGATGGATACACTAATAGATACCTTATGCATAAAGATGGGCTAACATTTTTGATGAATCCTTTGAATGTTGTTGACTCAAATGAAAAAAGTGTCATATGTTTTGGAGATCCAATGCATGTGAGTTTGCAAGTTAGAGATAAGCCTCATGTGAAGCAAAAGATGGTGGTTGATGACAACAAGTTAGTAAGCACAGATGCACCGTGGAATAGTAGGGAGGATGGTGTAATGGTGGGATCAGTTTTGTGTCCTATTGGAGTGCAGAAGAAGGGTAGTAATGGTGGCATTTGTGTTCACCAAAAGGCAGATTAAATAGCAAATGAAAGAAGGCAACAAGGGCATACAAAAGACAGTCCCATGAGGGGACCAAAACATAAGTTTTTGAGCACTAATTCTTGTTTTGAGATTGATGCAGGTTTCAGAGGTCGAAGAGTCCCATTTGAGCATTTGAACAAGGTGCAGACATGTACCAAACAATCATCACTGGAGTCACAAGATCTGAACATAAAAGATTTGTTTGCTTGGGACAAGAGATTTTTCATTGGAGGGGAGTATGGTGCAGGAGCCCCTGACATGAAGACAACTTGGAGGACACCATGGAAGCATGAAAAGGAGGTGTATGGGTCTAATAGACTCAATTTTGATGTTTTAAAGCCAATTATGACAATTCATTGTAATGATCCTAATGTAATGGTCAATTGTCCTAATGGGCCTAATAGGACCATAGGACCAAATATGGGATTTCAGCGTTATAGGATTGGGAATGGTCTTAAGAGTGTTTAGACCTCTTGAATAAAGCATTTTTATCCTTTAAGAGTCATTAGCTTTGGGTAGAAGTCAATATAGGGTGTTTAATAAGAGTTTTTTCAAATATTTGAATATTAACGACTAGTGTCATTTTGGTGGGAAATGACAAAATAGGCTTGTTAATCATTTGTAATGAAAAATAACTACATGGATTGGTTGGGGCAGTTCTTGGAGGCCTACTTAAAGTTGTGAGAGGAATTTGTATGAGAGAGCACAAGGGAGTACAAAGTTGTACAGACTGCAAATCAAAACAACAATAAAACTCATTTATTTTCCTGCAAATCTGGGTTTTTATGTTTTCTTTGCACTAAAGTAGTTTTTATATTGGTTTTTGTAATGAAGTGAGGGTAGTGTCTATGCATCCTTACATGTTTGTAATTTTCTGAAGGTTCAATAAATCTAGAATCACACATTGTACTGTAATTCCTAAGTCTGCAGTCTTTTATTTACTGTTTTGTTGGTTTCCTTTGACATAATGATCTGACCATAGATGTAAGACTCTATTTACTATGGATTGGATAAACCCAAACTTGTATAACACATTCCTAACAATTTAATGATAGGAAGAAGAGAAAGTTTGGTGTACATCGTTGAGGATTAACTGAAAATGCATGGTTTTTGTGTCATAGTTATAGCAGTAACAAATCGGCCTAAAGGAGGGGCTATTTTTATGTTTAAAACAATAAGAGTATATTAAGGACATGGTGAATAAACCTTCATTTGATTCTAGAAGTGAAGTTTGATTGCTTTTTGAGCAAGCCCTAGGTTTAAGGGTGAAATAGAGAGGGTTTTGGAGTTAGGGTATATAGAAACATAACCTGACCACATAACCTATAAAATACTTGGTTATGAATCATAAATAAAGACTGTATGGAAGGGTTCTGTCTAGAGATGTGTTTTGAAAGTACTTCCTTTACAAATGTGGCCTAATTAGCCTATCAGATACACAAGACAGTGAGTTTATGAGATTGTTGGTCCAAAGTAATAGTACCCAAATTTAGGATATGTTATTGTTGGCTTAAAAGGGTATCCAAATATGTGATTTTTTTGGTCTAGTGATTTGCAACTTTGGGGAGATAATTTCCTAAAACAATGTTTGTAGGGCTAGTAGGAGCCTAGGCCTAGTTTCAGGCTAATACTTGAGTTGTCTTGACAAATGGAGTCTTGATGTCTTATGAACCTTAGAAACATGTTGTTTGGGAGTTTTTAATTGGTGTAGAGGTAGAGGATCCACTTGGCTTAGTGGAGGACAAGTTTTGAGCCTCTTAGAGGCATTAGATGCACTTGAATCACCTTAGGAGTGTGGGGTTTGGGTCCTAAACATATATTTATCTACAAGTTTTTTAATTACTCCTCTTGCCTCTACATCACATGGGAAGGATACATCTTGATGCATAGGAAGATTGATTTGGATAAACTGCTAGACATGGGAAGGATTCATCTCGATGGGCAGGGTGTGGATAGATTGATGGATGTCAAAAGACAAGTTGGTTGTGCAGAGTCTATTGATGGAAGGATTGCCACTTGGATTTG